>NC_049204.1:21588562-21756062 GCF_013347855.1 Anguilla anguilla | reverse complement strand
GAAGTTTCTCTTCCAAAACACACGAGGCTCCTGGAATTCATTCTGGAGGGATTTCTGCAGCCTTAGATGTTTTGTTTTCCCCCAGATGGCAGATAAAAGACAGTCAAAGCACTGATGAAAGAAAGGACGCGTTTCTGTGGTTCTGTTCTTCTCACAAAAGGGCTGAATTAGCGTTGTCTGTCTGCAGCTCAGCGCACTCTCTCTTCGTTTAAAATGATGGAATGCAGGGATCAGTCCGCAATCTGCCCGAAACTCTTCTGTGAAATGCGCCTTTGTGTGTCGCATTGTTTCTATAAAAAATAGTTCCTGGAATACGGTCGGCCCACATACACTATTTTGAAACATAAATAAATCATTAAAAACCTGGCTTCCAGAGAGAAGCGGCTGAAGGGCCCTGCTTTGCAGCCTGGTCTGTGACACGCAGAGCAGTGACGAGCCCTGGCGTGTTCCCCTGCCCCTCTGCTCCGTGCCTGGCTGAGCCCAGGCTGTGTGCAGCAGGAAACCTGCGCATCGACCAGCACGTTTGCCGCTTCCCCCCCCCGCCGCGGACTCCGTGCTCGCGGCGGCGTTCGGCCTCCGCTTCTCAGAACGCCACAGCCGGGGCACAGGAAGGAGGGCAGGGGGAGGGGGGGAGGGGACGGGGGGGACGGGGGGGGGGGGGCGTGGGAGAGAGCAGGGGGGTTTTCTCACATAATCGCTCAGAGCTTACTGACCACACAGGAGAGAGAGAGACACGGTAAACACAGAACGGATGAGTGCCAGCCCGCTGCCAAAACATCCGCGTCCGCTTAGCGACCGGCAGCGTGTTGTGTCAGGCCGTCTCCGCTCAGCGCCTGTCGCTACGCTCATCTGAAGCGCGTCAGTCAGTGCGCTCCTATGGCGAAATGCTCCTCGCCTGAATCAGTGCCCCCTCACCTGAATCAGCCGGGGGGGGGGGGGGTTGCTTGTGCATGATTCAGCGTGAGATTGCTTCATCAAGCCTTCCTACAGATTCTGCAGACTGTTTAAAAAAACATTTTTTTTTAAAAGATTGGGAGTCAGAAATCTGTGCCAACTCCAAAGTACAGGGAATAGGGAAGGTGGTGTCTCTCACGAAAGGATCAGCAGATTATTTTTTTGTCCGTTGGTGCAAAAGGACCCGCCTTTTCAGGACTTGTGTTTTCTTTTCCCAAGTCTCTAAACAGCCTCCAGGAGGGTTTTGACTAATTTGTGTGTGAAGTGTGTGGGAGCAGGCAGGGTGCCCAGTATCACATGACAGTGAGCTGTGAGAGAGGGTGAAAGACAGAGGGATGGAGTCAGGGAGAGGCCTGGGAACAGGGCTGTTGTTTACAGGCCCCGTCTCTGCCTGCTGCTGGGAGCTGAGTTTCTGTGGTATTCCATAGGCCGGTTTCCCCCTAAACCTCTGCAGTCTGGCCCCTTGTGTTTTTAGGCTCGTCTTCCAACATGCCGAAACATTCTGTGCTCTAGAGTTGATTCGCGAGAATTTAACTGTCAGATAAAATAAAAAAATGAAAGATCATTTTTTAATATGCTCTGTTAGTTTATCTTATGGGACCCTGCAGTGATTTATAAATTTGTACTTGTTGTGCTCTGAATTGCGTAGGATCGTATGCAGTAGCATTTTTCTTTATTTCTAAATTTGGAGTTCTAACCGTCAGCCGATCGTATCTGCCGCATCCTCAGAAGGATGTGCTGTTGATTTAAGAGGCCAAGCACTAGCGCGCTCTTCCTCGGAAGCGCCTGTGGAAATGCAGCCGCCTGCGAGCCGCCAGCTAAACTGCTGCTCATCCTGCGAGCCACCAGCTGAACTGCTGCTGCTCAGCCTGCGAGCCGCCAGCTAAACTGCTGCTCAGCCTGCAAGCCGCCAGCTAAACTGCTGCTGCTGCTCAGCCTGCGAGCCACCAGCTAAACTGCTGCTGCTGCTCATCCTGCGAGCCGCCAGCTAAACTGCTGCTCAGCCTGCGAGCCGCCAGCTAAACTGCTGCTGCTGCTCATCCTGCGAGCCGCCAGCTAAACTGCTGCTGCTGCTCATCCTGCGAGCCGCCAGCTAAACTGCTGCTCAGCCTGCGAGCCGCCAGCTAAACTGCTGCTCAGCCTGCGAGCCGCCAGCTAAACTGCTGCTCAGCCTGCGAGCCGCCAGCTAAACTGCTGCTGCTGCTCATCCTGCGAGCCGCCAGCTAAACTGCTGCTCAGCCTGCAAGCCGCCAGCTAAACTGCTGCTGCTGCTCAGCCTGCGAGCCGCCAGCTAAACTGCTGCTCAGCCTGCAAGCCGCCAGCTAAACTGCTGCTGCTGCTCATCCTGCGAGCCGCCAGCTAAACTGCTGCTCAGCCTGCGAGCCGCCAGCTAAACTGCTGCTCAGCCTGCGAGCCGCCAGCTAAACTGCTGCTGCTGCTCATCCTGCGAGCCGCCAGCTAAACTGCTGCTGCTGCTCATCCTGCGAGCCGCCAGCTAAACTGCTGCTGCTGCTCATCCTGCGAGCCACCAGCTAAACTGCTGCTGCTGCTCAGCCTGCGAGCCTCCAGCTAAACTGCTGCTCAGCCTGCGAGCCGCCAGCTAAACTGCTGCTCATCCTGCGAGCCGCCAGCTAAACTGCTGCTCATCCTGCGAGCCGCCAGCTAAACTGCTGCTCATCCTGCGAGCCGCCAGCTGAACTGCGCAGTTGTCGTACTGGAGGGCCGTACCGCCTACCGAGCAGCCACACAGCCAGCCGGCGTCCAGCCGATACAATAGCACAAGTTCCTGTTGTGCAAAAATGTGGGAGTGGCTTGCCCATCTGAATCCCATCGTTCCCTGGGCACTTGTGCGCTGTCCTGTGGGACTCCCAGCCACACTCAGGATTCAGTCAGGCACTCAGCTCGTCTAATTTTACCTCTTCTATTCTCCTCGTTTTATCGTTCATTAAAATGCAAAAAGATGAGAAATTGGCCTTTGAATGGTGACGGGCCCTTCTGCCCAGAAGAGAACGCTCCCGCCGTTATTTCTGGCTTCCAGTGCATTTGTCAATTGATGGTCAGCTGTGGGCGTTTTTAAAACCGCAATACGACAAGGGACTGCGTCAGCTAGGCTGGCTAAAGTAAACCCACTGTACTGTGTAAGAAAAGTAGCCGTTGGCTAATTCCTTGGTAATTTTAGAAAGCTAGCTGAACAGATAGGCCGGTGAAACTTTTTTTTATTTGCTAAGACGTTGTTAGCAGTACTACAGCCAGATTATCAAACGTGCCACTGACTCTAGCATGCTTACTGTACAAGTAAGGGCTAGCAAGCTTTTTGAAGAACATCCAGTAAACAAATGCATTGCAGAAAATGGGTTGAATGCCTTAATGGTTCAATTGCATTGGATCCATTTCTCCAGCATCTAGGTGCTAATTGCGTGAGATGCACACGATTGTATTGATTATTTACACATGTTGTTTGCCTGCAGTACATAATCAACATAAGGACTGAAACGGTCTTTGCTGTTCTGGGACAATTACGTTCTGCTCCATTACTGTGAACTGCACTCAGTTATTGTATGTTGCATTTTCCTTATCTGGCGGTTTACCAGTGAAGGGAGTCAAGTTGTTCATTCCTTTGTGCCTCAGAACAGCTTGACCCAGCAAGCTCGACACCTGAATGGGAATTAAATAGTTCCTTATTTCTGAAAGGGACAGAGGATTCTAGCTTGTGGGTGGAGAGGGGCGGGGGGGGGGGGGGGGGCATCTGGAATAAAAGCAGGTTCATCCAGGCAGCACTAACTGTCCCTTTTGAATTTGCACATTTGGTTCCCTTTTCAACAGTCATGTGACATTCTTAAGCTTTCTCCAGTGCTAGTCAGCTCTAGTGACTGAACAGCTAGGCTGCTTTGTTTTGGCCGACTCTTTGTGCTTGACATAAGGCATTTTGGCGGTTTGCCGCACCGGTAGGAATGGTGAAATTATTGTTTGTCCCTGTGGATCCACATGATTTGCATGCAATGTCAAATGATCGGTTTGGTCACCCGGCCTATGAAAGGCACCTATTACAGTAAACTGCAGCCTGCAGCCCCGGGGGCCTGTCCCGGCCCTCTTTAAAAAAAGGCTCATTAAACGGGCCCAGCTGTGGGAGCGCTGCTCTTTTGTCAGGGTCTGCTTGTTTGTCAGGGCCATTACTGAAGTGGGAGCGCGGTCAGGGCTCGGTCGGGAGGAACGCCGAATCCCAGGACCGCTCCCTCTTCTCCACCTCGGCGCTCCAGACATGTGGCATTTATACCGACTCCAAAACACGTCCTCCTTTCTTTAAAAAAAAAAAGAAAAAGAAAAAAATTCCCTGAAAGGCTGGTGTGGGGAAAACCGGGCCCGAACTATTTATCCCTCTTCACTAACCCTGCAGACGCCTGACCTTTTTCTCCGTGCTCGTCCGCACGATTCCAGTTTTGAGCAGCGTGCGCTGGGCTCCGGGCCTGAGAGCGTACGTTTTTTCGTTTTTTTTTTTTTTTCTCGTTTTTTTGGCGCCTCTTTCGCCCCCGTCTGCTCGGATTGCGCGGAGACCCCTGGGCTCTTTCTCCTCTCTTTCCCCTCCGTCTCTCCTCCCAGACGGGCTTACGGCTTGCTGACTCCGAGCGGGGTTTTTTTGCGAGCCAGTCAGCAGGTTTGCTCTGTGAAGTCATGACTCTCCTCATGTGTGCGTCTGTGTGCCAGAGCCGCCCGGCTCAGCCCACGGGGCAGTGCCGGCCAAAAATGCAAATCTGTGCACCACAGGCAACCCCAGGTCCTAACTATTAATAATCGCCTGATTTCCCTTCTCTCCCCCTCCCAACTCAGGGACTGACCCACTTTATCAGCACACTCTGTTCATCTAAATGCAGTAAAATTGCATTAGCTGTTACTTATAAAACAATAGCTATTACCTGTAACACAGTAGTTCCCCATTTTGTTTAAAATACAAGAAAATGCAAAGTCCTTTAATACTTTGTTAACTGGTAGTGCATTGAAATGTTGCACATTGTTACCCGTTGCAGCAGGAGAGGAATGACAGTTTCTTGGGTTGTTTTCTAACTCTGCAGGAGCTCTGGAGTCATTGAACTTTAGTTGAGGGGGCCCTCAGCGACCCGGTGACTTAACCCCTTTTCATTAAACTGTGATTAGTAAAGACTTACTGAGGTCTGTTTCATTTCGATTGGTCAGCATTTCATTAGCACTTGCTTCTGGGAAGTGATGAAATATCAACTGAGAGAAATAAAATGAAAGCTCAAGATTAATTATTTGTTTTCAGCATCAGATGTTTATATGCTGTAGTTGTACTATCAAGGATTGCATCCTTTAACAAATTTGACAAACTTATAATTGAGCTAGAAAACTTCTCTTATGCAAAACTGGGGAAAATTTTCTTGGGGGCGGGCTAAGTAGTTCCTCTCTCGACACGCATGCACACGCACACACACACACACACACACACATACAATTTTTTAAAAAAAGATTAAGGACAAGAGACTTAAATCATAACTTCTTATCTCTAAGATCAGTCACAGTACACCCAAATGAGCCGGTGAACGAAGAGCACATTTGATTCAGCAGTGTTAAACTTCTGAGCTGTGCTTCCTGTGATATCGTTTTAAATATATGCTACACACAGTAGATTTGCACATGCACACCTCTTGGTCATTGGTGTTAGGATTTCATATTATTTATCAGCAGCTGAACCTACAGAAGATTTAAATGCATTATCCTATAAGAATGTGCCACACACACGAAAATGAAGGTCAGTAACAATGCATAACTCCCTCTTATGCCCTCATTGTTATGTGCAGCCGATCCCTTGGCCAGTGTCATGTTGTGTTTTCGGTTGGTTATGTGCAATGCCAGCGTTGTGTAAACACATCGAGTCAGAAGGAGATTGAATTCAGTCTGACTGATGGATGCTTTTAACGAACAGAGTGGGCGGCCTTGATTCCCAGCTCTCCCCCTGATCAGGTGCCTTCCAGTATATCGCTTTCACAAAAAACTCCCCCCCCCCCCCCCCAATGTGAGAGAGAGAGGAAAGAAAGAGAAATGTGAGGCTGGGAGGGTGTCACACACACACTCATATCGTTCTTCGATCTCAGCTATCCCTTTTTCTCCCTCCCTCTCTCCCTCTCACTCGCTTTCTGTTCGGGGTCGTCTGATCTCAGCCGCAGTCTTGTGCTTCGGTGAGATCATGCACAGTCACCCCCATCACATGAGATAATCTGACTAACAAGACCCCCCCCCCCCCCAAGCCCCCCCACTCCCCCTTTCTCCCTCGTGCTCCTGAGCCGCTGCTCCCGACAACTGTAGTCATCGCGCTCTCCGCTTCCCGGAAAGGCCTGAGGAGGGAGAGGGGACGGCGCATGCGCGCGCGAGCGAGCGAGCCGGCCCATTGTTTCGTAGCGCCCCGGTGGTGATGTCAGCTTATATTTCCACAGCTGAGCTCAGCTCCGGAGAGGGAGGTGGCCGCTCGCCAGAGCCGTTGCTCACTGATAGGGAGGGAGCTGTTTAGGGAGTATGACATCAGCAGCTGGGAGAGAGAAGGGCAGCTTTTTTTTTTTTTTTCCTCCTTGCCTCCCCCCACCCCCCCCCTTCATTTGTTTGGCTGTGGCAGCCCCATTGTGAGGCCACTCTTCGTCATATCACAAGGCGCGCTGTCCTTTTATGGTGTGAGAGTGAAAAAAGCAGTGGACCAGAAATGGGAGGATGCCACTCGTGGTCGCCTCGAGGAGTCAGATAAACAACTTCAGTGGGACTTTCCTCAACAACGGGGCCTTGGCTTCGCTCTTGTAATTGACTATTAATAGTAGAAATGACTCAAAAGTGGTGATGTTTTTCTGCCTTTTTGCATGGAACAGCCATTCGGGGGCCGGTGCTTGGAAGTCCTAAAAGGTCAGAGATTGGGGCTGTGATTGGTGCTTCACAAGAAGTTGAGTCCTCTGTGCTGTGATCCAAGGTGCTGTCTGTTACTCACTCAAAAGAAAACAACGGAGCTGCTTGTTCATCACTGCTTGTTATTCTCCCTCGTGTTTTTCACATTCTGCCATTAGAACGTGTTATTCTTCCTTCTTCTGCAAACCTAAAAAAGCACCCCAGTCAGGGCTTTCTAGTTATTTGGATCGTAAGCACTTCCTGGAGGGGAAATTAATTCAAACCAGCATTGCTTTCAAGAAATGGAATCTCCATAAGGAGGTCCACATACTGAAACACCTGCTAGTTGGCCCAGTGCTTTGCACAGGACATTAGTTCACTGTGCACACACATATCCAACATGGCAGAACCTTGGCACTTGCTCTTTTACAAAAGAAAACCTTCTGCATTTGCAAAAATGGGGTTTTTTAAAGTCTCATGTTCTCCGCTGTATCAGGGGTCATTTCCTCTTTCCACTCACGAGTTGGCGATGGTGGTTTCACCCGGAGGACTGCAGGGAGCATGTGCGCAGTGTCACAAGAGTCTGCTGTGTCAGAGTGACACAGCAACTCCCAGAGTCACAGGTGTAGGCATGAAGAACAAATCCACACAAACACGTGCACGCTCTCTCCCTCATTCCTTGCATGCATACACAGATACGTAAACACGCTGCCAACCACAGTCAGAGTAAATAATTAGCTTGGATGCCCATTTGTTTGGAGTGAATCCTCATTTACAGCCAGCCTGACTCATGGGCCCATATCAGGTTTTATTCCATCGAATTATTTTTGAGAACTTCATTTGAGGGCGGGGCTGGCATTTCTGAAATTGAAAGTTGGATTAGAGACATGGTGCTCTCATCATGACTCCTCACCCTTTTATTTCGGAGGAATTTCTCAGAAGAAAGGAGCCGTGGAAGAATCCTAAACGACACCCGGTTTACTTATTTAAAAACAACGCATCGCACTTTACGTTCTTTGCGACAGCCGCAGCTGCTCTGCTCTGTGCTGTACTCTGCGCGTTGCCCTGGGGACGGTTGTATGTTTTTGGGATATTTCGGGACTCATGCTCCGTTACCGTGCAGCGCTGCGCTCAGTAGCCGCAGGACGGCGTCCGGCGCTCGCCGCCTGCGTTCCCCTGCGCTGATCTGCGCAGTCAGAGCGGGAGCCTCGAGCGCCAGCCCGGGGACCGGCAGCCCTGCGCAGATCACAGGACGCCGCTGGAATTCCACCGCGCTGTCGAAGGAGAGGAAGGAATTCGGCACGAGCGCGAGGAAGCCTGGAGAGCCGCCCGTCCCGCGCGCCGCTCACCGTCTTTGGCGGGCGGCGGCGGCGGCGGCGGCGGCGGCTTTGATTTAACGCCACATGCTGTTCCAGCGGCGAGCAGATAGCACGCAGACATCCATCCGCCGGTGACGGGGAAGCACGTCACCCCGCAGAGCTGGCCAGATCCAGGGAGATCAGAATCACTGAGCGCCTGACATCCCCGTCATTCTCTCTGAATGCTGTAAGAGGCATGCGGTGCTGAATGCCTCCCGTGAGGCCCCCTGGTTTTCACAGTGAATGTTTACGGGACGTGCAGAAGCCTTTGGAATGTGCCTTTTCTCCAGGGAGGCCATAGGTGAGAGTAGCAACATAAAGTGCTGTGTATCATTCTGGCCTTATCGGAATGTGACCGTGCGCGAGTCTTAGAACCCTCCTGCGCCCGGTGCGATCGTGCGCGGGCTGAGCGGGGTTTGAATCCTGCACGCCGGCTTCCGGCTGCGTTCTGCCGTTTGTGAGTTCTTTGTTTTAGGGTGGCGGGAGGGACAAGGCATTAGGAGTATGTGGAGCGGAAGGTGCAGGCAGAGAGAGAGAGACTGGCACAGAGGGGAAGGAGCCAGGAGGGAGTTCATATCACAGAGGGCTAATTACAGGAAGCGCCTATCTTCTCATAAGAGCAGCATTCCAACAAGTGGAGAAGGAGATGCCTGTTCAGCAGACTGGCTCTGGAAAGCCAGACCGTGTAGTGTAGTGTGGAGGTGGAGGGGGGGGGGGGTTGGCCGTTTGGGAGTGGCCGGTCTGAGGCATGTGGATTTTTCGGCATGGGTAGGGAGGGAGGGTGTGGGACCCTTCGGAGGGTGGAAAAGTGTAACCAGTTAGATGAACTTCGAGGAAAAATGGAAAAGTGCAGCTCCCTGGAGAGCGGGGGTGGGGGGGGTGGGGGGGGTTCCGTGGCGCCTTGCTGGCAGACCCCCCCCTCCTCCCCCCCCCCCCCCCCATTCCTCTTCTCTAGCGGTCTTTTCCCCTCAAAACGCAGGGCAGCTCTGGGGCTGCAGCACAAAGGCTGGAGTGTGCGCAGGCCGCACTGCCACTGGGCCCTTTGTGCGCTCGGGCCTAATTTACCTTGTGATATTTCAGATGCATTCCAGGGGTTTCTCGGCCTCAAGGTCCCGCTGTCTCCTGCAGCGCCGCTGTGTGTTTAAGAGTCCCGCCGCCTAATCGCAGCCTAATCGCGCCGTCGCCCAAAGAGAGGGCCGGGACTATGCCCCAGCACACCCGAGCCCTTGTTTTGGGCCGCGCGGCGCGGTCGCGCATTTAATGGCCCATTTTCTGTCCCCTGCGTGCAGTGCCTGCAGATCAATGAGTTTTGTCCTGCGCCAAAAAAAAGACTCGCAGCAGAAGTTTTCTTTTTTTTTTTCTTCCTGGAAACTTTGATGCGTGGGCCCCCGTGCCCCTTTTTCCCTCCGGATTTTCCACTGTTTGCCCTTTGGATTTACATTTCCAGGTACGGCCCTACGAGGAACGGGGCTCTTATCTTATCTGAGAGCCCTGCTGTGGAATGCTCTTTTTTCCTCCCGCCTTTGTCCAGGTGGCGGGTCCTCTCTCCTTCCCCAACCGCGTGGGGGGGCCTTGGAAAGAGAGCGAGTCCAGCCCCAATGGCAAACAGGTGGGGTTGACACCTACTTGTAAACTGCGGCTGACGTAGCGTCACCCCCCTCTGGGACCTCTGCACACCCCCCCCCCGCCCTGCCCCATCCCTCTCCGGGAGAGCGCATCTGACTGTGGGGGATGACAGTGTAGTGTAATGGCTAAGGAGCTGGTCTTGTAACCTAAAGGTCACAGGTTCGAATCCCGAGTTGGACACTGCCATTGTACCCTTGAGCAAGGTACTTAACCTACACTGCTTCAGTATTTATGTAAATGCTGTTCAACACATTGTGTGAGTCGCTCTGGATAAGAGCGTCTGCTAAACGCCTGTAATGTAATGTAATGGGGGGCAGTCACAGCTGTCGCGTTGAGCTCCTGGCTGTCTTTCGCCGGCTGATTTACGGTGGCGTTGGGCTCGGCGGCTGTAAGTGAGGCATTTTAAAGAGCCTCCTGTGTTATAGGAGCACACAGAGCAGAGAAATGACGGAACCTGCCGTACGAGTTCTGCTTCATATCAGTGCGAAGGTCTTCAAAACAGAATCTGGGTGAACATGCGTCGCGATGGGAGAGCGCTGCATCAACGTTTTAGCGTAGCCTTAAGTCAAAGTCTGGAAACAGGGTTTTTTGTTTTGCTTTCAAATGCTGCGGTATGAGCTAGAACAGCACTATGTGCACATTTTTATCAGAAGATTTATAAGACGAAGGCATGCGTGTGCAACTTAAAACTGCTAGTTAGCAGTTTAAAACTGTAGATAGTTTCTCATTAATATTAGCCTTGTGGGAGGTCTGAAAGTATGCCCAACATGCTGTTTGTCCTCATGCGTTAGCACGATGGATGCGGTTCCAGAACTGTTGGTGGCAGTACTTGCTGAGAGCAATTGTCTTTTTGCCTCAACAAGGACGCTAATGGAAGGATCCATATATCCAGTGCTGCTTATCATTTATTCATCCTGGGATGCATTTTCAAGCGGAGCGCTTCTGTTTTGACAACCAGGTTCAGTTCCTGGAAACCTGCGCATGTTGTCCAAGGGAGTGACGGTTCCTAATGTAAAGACAAAGCCCAGGCATTGAGGTCTTTTCAGGGGCCCTGTATTTCTAGGAAAAGCTCAGAAAATGCGGGTGAGGGGTGAGCAGCTCTGTGTTTCGGTGGGAGGTGCAAGGGTTGGGTGGGTGGGGTTGGGTGGGGGTGGGGGGGGGGGGGGGTCGGTGTCTGCTTGCATGAGGAAAATCTGACAGCCTGGCCACAGTTTTCCCTGTGTTCGCCCTCCGAGGAAAATGACACATTTGTATATGTGCATACACGCACGTTCATTGCCAGTTTTTTTTTTTTTTCAAGGTGTCTGTTCCCTTGAAAAAACATTTTATTTCTGTCTTGTTTCCCCGTGTAGCTAGGGAAAAGTATCTCAAATAAGGGTGTGTTAGCTCCTTGCTATTTTCGAGTTTCCCTGGTATTCTGACAGCAGCAAACGCACCACCTATCTGAAGGGTAACTGATTTGGTGTCTGACTCGTGTGTAAAACTTTTCATTTATCAGGAACAAACTGCGTGCATTTTTCTTGGACTACAGGCATCGACTCCTCTCCAAGTGTAACATTGTGTCCCTCTGGCAGCAAGTTGTGCATATGCAGCCGAGCCTGACTGCTGTAGGTCCCCCCTGCCGCAGTTCTCCAGACCTCTTCTGCAGAACTTAGAAAGAATCTGCAAAGGCGCCTGGGTTATGTCAGGCCACGTGCGGACCCGCAGCGGCCCTGTTTCTGGATGAGGGAGGGCTCAGCGGCGAGGAGACGGAGGCTTTTACAGGGAATAGGGGCCGGCCGCTCTCTCCTGACCGCTGCGCTTTGGCGAATCCCCCAGAACCCTCTCTCCCTGCAGGGCAGAGCAGTCCGCCGCTGCCGCTGCCGCTTCCTAGAACAGGTTTAATTAATCAGGGTAATCCCGTAAGCCCTGAGCCCGGGGTGCAGGTCCCTGAGCGTGGGCAGAACGTTCTGGAAATCAGCTGAGGGAACCACCACAACACATGCCTTAAATAACAGTCTTAGGGAGGACACCTGCCGCATAAAGCCGCGTCTTACAGAGGACTCAGGAACTGGGGGCGGACACAAGACACAAATAGCCTCTTGTCGCCACGCCGAGCATCATTGCAAATGATGAATTTTGCATGCGTTCTCAGTGTGACAATTGACAAAGTCCTTTTCTTGGGGCGTTGCGCAGTGTGACTGCTGCGTAGCTTGCTTATGTAACTCATCTGTGTTTATCACTCAAGATAGGGTTTAATCATAATTCAATTAGCAGCCCTTCAGCTTGCAGTGAAATACTTTCTTCCCCATATAAATCTCTAATGCACGTCAATAAAAACGTGTAAGGGATATAATCTGGATTTATGAGCGTGCTTAATTAACGAGCGTTATGTTTTTTTAATTATTTATTTATAAAGCTGTATTAAAGCTAGCTGGGTACCGCTGTGAGTACAGTTCCCACTCTGTGCCTTTGTGTTGAGTTTATAAACAAGGCCAGCCGAGAATTGGCCCAGTTACACACATCCAGGCCACAGACCTGCCAATCCCTCCACATGGCGCTGCGTTAGCCCAAGCCTGACCCTCACGCACACTCACTGATACTTATCTCCTCCTGAGAGCCAGACTGTGTGTGTGTGTGTGTGTGTGTGTGCGTGTGTTCACGTGTCTGTACGTGTGTGTGTGTGTGTGCGCGTGCGCGCGTGTGAACGTGTGTGTACGTGTGTGTGTGCGCGCGTGTGCACGTGTGTGCGTGTGTGTGCGCATGTGCACGTGTGTGGAGACCACTTCTCTTAAGTACACAAATAAACTCAGTGTATCTGACTTTGCTTAGCATGTTGCCTGGAACAGCCGAATGATGTCAGAATTGAAGTAAAGTTTATGTGAATGGTGTTTTGAAAGTGCTCCCAGTACGCAGTGCTGAGTCGGCCGTGTTGAGGTTCCTGTGGCTGGTGACACTTCAGTTAGGAGCTATCCCATAATGATCACCTAGTGTGTTCCTAAATGTGCTGTACCTGCTGAAGTATCCTCTTTGTGTCTTCTGCTTTCAGGGGGATACACATGTGCCGTCTTTCACCATAACACACGCACTTCCTGTCCAGCCCGTGTTTGACAGTAACTAGCGATGTGTCAATGTGCTGGGCGGATGAGCTGCTGCAGCCGTCGCTGTAGTGTTCAGATCTCAGAAATCTGAGGGAAAGATGTCTTGTTAGTTCTGACACGCTGTTCTGAGCTGTAGTGGGAAAGAGTGGGCTTTGCTCCTCACAGTGCGTTCAGGCGGCAGGACAAGCAGGCTGCCCGAGGCGTCCTTGTGTGAGCAGCGCAGACTGTGTGTGTGTGTGTGTGTGTGTATGCGTGTGTTTGTGTGTACGTGTGTGTTTGTGCTTGTGCCTGTGTGTGCATGCGTGCATGCGTGTCTGCGGCTGCGTGTGTGTGTGTGTGCCTGTCTGTGTGCATGCATGCGTCTGTTTCTGTGTGTGCATGCTTGTGTGAGTGTATGTGTGTGAGTGTGCGTACGTGAGTGTGTGTGCGTGCGTGCCGTGCATGTGTGTGTGTGTGTGTGTGTGTGTGTGTTCGCGCGCCTGCTCTCAGTGCACATCGCTCATTGGCTCGGTTATCTACGCAGCAAGCAGCTGAAGGCCTGGACTGCAGATTTGCACCATCATTCATTATTTTCCCAAGCGGAGCTATTTGTAGCTCGTTAGTTTCCTCAGACAATTGGTCCCGCAGGCCCGAGTGAGAGAGCAGAGAGATAAGGGTGCGGTTGTCTGCAGGACGGCTCTCTCCTTACAATGGACGGCACGCACCTGTTAACAGTGGAAGTGAGATTGATGAGGGTGCCGTCAGGGCGAGTGGGAGGTTTGGCAGAGCAGGGTGGTCCATCTCACATGCCTGTGTCGGGGGAATGAGCAAATCACGCTCGAGGTGAATTGAGATGTCAAGGGAAAGTGTCCATTAGCATGCAACTTTGACCCGCAAACAGTTGTGAAAGCAGGAACGTACAAAAAAAAAAAAATCATATGGCATCTCATATTTATGTCTCCTTCCTAGTGTAATTCATTGCTTGAGCAAATGTTAATACCCTATAATAAGACTTGAACGTTAGTGTTAGCTAATGCTGTGCACGTAGTGGGGCTCCCTGATTGTTCTTTAGCGGCTTTCTCTGTCCGTTGATCCAGGTGTCATGAAGAAGGTGTTTTTTTTTACTAGCGCTCACTCACCACCTTAGCCTGAGTGCCATGGAGATGCAGTAAACAAAACAAGATCATGCCGATCCAGACATGGAGACAGCGCTGCGGAGTCAGACGCTGGAGCACACGCTCGCTCTCTCGCGCACAGACGTGCGATCGCGCGGCCACCCCCGGCTCTCCCCTCGGCTCGGCTCGGGTCGGGGCGCGGGGACAGCTGTTTCGCGAAGCGCACAGACATCACCTCACCGAGACGGCTCATGCACATGTTTTAGTCATCCCAAACTCTCTCTGCAGATAGCAGGTGTTGCTCTCTGAGCTCACCGGCAGGGCTTTCCCTTTCCGCAGCCTGCATGTGGCGGCTCACGTAGACTCGGAAAGGAGCCAAAATGGCTCACTCAGCCTTTAGGAACTATTTACTGCCATTTGTGCATGTGTTGTCATTCTTCAGTCTAAGCTTGGTTTATATGAAACAACATAGTGAAATTTCTTACTACACCTCAGAAATGTCATGGCTTTATATGTAACTGCATTTCTTAGTTTTTTAATTTTTTGTAAGTTTTTATTTAATGTAATTTTCAAAGTGACAGGTTTAGAAGGCTACAGAATTTCCATTATTTTTTGTGTTGCTGCCGATGCTGTGGATCGTGTAAGCTGATTGGTCGGATATTGTTGGCCTGCTGGTTTTCAGAGGTGGTGTTTGCTCTGATGCAGTGGGCTCCCATAATAGCAACGACTGTTCTGTGAGTTGCTTTGTTATCAGTGCAAGTCAAGCTGCACAATGTCTTCATTGTGAATGTGTGCTGAAATGGTTTTGTTTGGGTTGCGTTTAATAGCCTGTGGGATCAAGTTAGGGCTTGAGCCTGGGGATGACATATTCACACAGTCAAAGTGCAGCAGTCATGTGCTGTTAATGACAGCATTCGCAGGCTATTCTGGGCACAGCTGTTTTTGTCTGACTTCAGTCTCTTCAGCGTTTTTGTACTGATGGGAATATTGTGTTTGGTGCTTACTGTGACATCGTCTTGGATTCGGTCCACATTCGTTGTTAAATGTGGACCGAATCAAAGCATCGTGTCAAAGACGTGTTTTCTTCTTATCTATTGCTGTTGGCAAGTTCAGTAATCCACTCATTTGGAAATATGATTACATTGAGCAAATTTACTCTTGCATTTAGCCTAACTGAGGGTCAGATTTTCACATTTTAAAAATGTGGATTGAAACTAGGACATTGTGCAGATGTAGATATTGCATGTGTCTTTCCTTCTGTTTTGAGAATTGCTTTGGCAATTCATGACGCAAGCACTTTCTCAAGGCTGTTCCAGCTGCGGGCTGTCAAATGGACTTGCACCTGTAGCTCCTTGCTGAAATGTTCAGTTCTCTAAACATGACTACACGCTGTTTCCCAGCTTTTACCCACAAATGCTTTCCTGCTACACAGGAAATTCAATGCAGCAGAATTACGCAGAGCAGAGGAAGCGCACGTCTTGACCTATAATTCATTTGATTTGAATGGTTTATTAATTTCCCCCTCTGTTTGTCCCCATCTATCTGTCTATCTGTCTCTCTCTCTGTCAATCTGTCTTTTTTTTTTTTAATATAGTGTTTTCTCATTGGCCCGGTCTGTGAACCAATGGCAGAGAATGTCGACGACTAATAACATAGCACAGGCCCGGAAACTGGTGGAGCAGCTGCGGATCGAGGCTGGGATCGAGCGCATCAAGGTACGCCGTCTCCTTTGTTCTGTGTGACGCACGGGCAGAGGCACCACTGTGAGCTGCTGCAGGCAGAGCACGGGCCTGTGGCTCTCAGTACGTGCTCGCGTGCTCCCTGACACCTCACACAGAAACGCATTGTAATGGGAGATCTGAGTTCTGATTGTGCCCCGAGTTCTGTACTGTCATGTTCCCACTTGGTTTCTACACCACCACAATTTTCTTTCCTGACACGATTTTTGTGGCCGTTTTTTTCTGTCTTTTTTCTTTTGTACTACAAAATACCGTTTTTGCTTCTGCCGCCCACTCAATCTCTTTTCTCCTCTCTGCCTGCCCGCCTTTGTCTTTCCGCTCTGTCGCTTCCCTCCCAGGTGTCGAAGGCCGCGGCAGACCTAATGAACTACTGTGAGCAGCATGCCCGCAACGATCCTCTGCTGGTGGGAGTCCCGGCCAGTGAGAATCCTTTTAAAGACAAAAAGCCTTGCATCATCCTATAGCTTTGCCCGAAAGGCCCTGCTGCCCCGCCCACCCCTCCCTCAGATACCGCCCAGCAACAGGCTCTGGGCGTGACTAGTCAAACACTACTTTTGACCTGAAATGTACCACGCTCAATGCTCTGGACAACTCAACAATTTAACTGTGAAGGAAATAGAGCTGATATCAACATTTGTCGTCTATATGACCCAGAGGTGTATGTGTGTACATGTGTATGAAAATATGCATACATATTATGTATGTATGCGTATATCCATATATATATACACATTATATGGGGGAAGGACAAAATAAACTAGACTTATTGGTTTTCATTCATGATGATGGCACATTAAAAAGAGATGTAGAGATTTGTAATGTACTGAGAAATCCAGACACAGTGAGCATAAAAATTAAAGGGGAGCCAAAGCCAATGGTGAATGGGGTGGTATGGTATAGACATTTAGATTAGGTTATTTTAGACTGGCTGGCTAGCAGTCAGTTTGTGGGATTGGTTGCTCTTTATTTGTTCATTTCTCTTTCTCTCTGTCTCTCTCTCTCTCTCTCTCTCGAAAGTGGCTTTATTATTTGTGGAAGTGTATTGCCAAAATTGACAGACATATCCTGCTATTACTTTTTTCTTTCTTGTCAAAATATAGAAATGAAATTTGTGTATAATGCGAGAGCATAAATATTTTTAGGTCCACTAAAGGGCAGTTCTCACAAGTATTCTTTTTATCGGTGGATTTGGATCTTATACAAACAATCCATATTTTTTGCGGTGTTGCGTGTGATTATTAACACTACTATTCATAGAAGTTTATATATAGTTGAGATGTATTCGTAATGCACTCCCTCGTCCTCCTACTGAAGTGGTCCTTTGATCTGCAGAGGGAGCAGATCTACTTCCTGTGCCAAAGCTAGAGAATTACACACGTATTGTATGAAGAAGGGGGTGGATCCTTCAAATCTCCCAAATCTTTGGGCAGAAAAATTCAAATGTTCACCTACGTATGCCGTAATATGGATTGTAGATGGAGCCTGTCCATATTGCTGCATCACTCCTCCCTAGTTTTCCTCTCCCCAAGCTGGGTGCTTTTATCCTGTTCAAATATCAGAGCGTTTCATACAGCGTGTGGTCAGTGGCCATTTGAGTTAAGAAAGGTGAAGTTACCCACCTCAGCGGCCATTTTCCATACTCTTCTTACACACAGTCAGTGTAGGCCTTCCTATGTACAGCAACGGATGTGTGTGGAAATTGCCCTTTTTTGCAGATACCTCATCCTGCATCGGGAAAGAACCGTTTTCACTGCCTGTGTGAACCCTTGACAAGCCGCGTTTGCCGAGAGACTCAAATGACAAGCCTAATTCTTTATGTGCGATCGTGACACCGCAACGCTCGCTTACCCGTGTACAACTTTGTCTGGCTTTCCACTGTGATATTTGCCTCGCAGAATGGTAGCCATTGATAACAGTATTGATGCTGCAGCTTGTGGTGCTAGCCTTGATTGAAGCAGGCCAAGGAAGGCCCACAGTAATGGGAAAGACCTTGTTCATGGTGAAGGATTGCATATCCAAATCACTCTGACATTTGTGATTTATCAAAATCTTGTTCCCCTCTCGCAGTGTAGGCGTGTTTCAGCAGTAGTTGTTGACGCCGGTGCCTGTTTTAAATTAGGCACAGAATTTGTAGATAGTGGAATGCTTAAAATTTTAACCATTAACAAGGACTAATGCTAAATGTTGGAACTGTGCCCCCCTTTGACTGTTTTAGCTAGTCATTAGTCCGTAACAGTCGCAACCTTTACTCTGCGTAGGACAGCGCACGTGTCTCCATATATTTGAGTTCATGTGATGTCATGCGTTGCAGTCAGTGAGAGTCCGGACAGCCAGACCTGGCAGGGTTTCAGCAAGCCTCAGCTCAGTGGAGTTCCACCCGAGAAAAGGGATGTAAAAAGCAAGGGGGCTTGCACCCAGATGGAGGGATCAGAAGTCATTAAACGGCCTATGGATCTTACGTGAATTTGACCACGCAGCCTCAGTTTTAACATTCTGCTTTTTTCATGCATATAAACCCATTTATTTCTCTGTGTTCTTGGCCAGTAAAAGGTAATAGCAGGATTGTTCATCTTAAAGAAAAATGCCAAAAACTGAATTAGTCTTTTAAACAATGGATAAAAACGAATGAAAATATTACACGAAAGAACAAAAAAAAATAATCTTTGTCGAGACGAGTATCAGTGACTGTAATGTCTTGTATATATTATCAAAAAAATAACAAGAGGTGCCCCCTGACACACAAATTATGCACCAGTGCCAAATCCAGCTCAGATCCACTACCTTCAGCAATGACCTAATGAACATGTGGATTCATGGGCTGGGTGGAAGAGGGTAGAGTATTCTGCCACTGATAGTAAAACCAGGAGAATGTTTGGGAGGTAATGCTGTTCCGACATAATGTTGCACATATTTAGGTTACTGTAGCAATTATACTGTAGCAACTGAGGACCAGATACTCAGTTTTCACTTCCGCAAAGGAAATTGATGGTTATAAACTGTCCATCACTATTTTGGTTGCAGGAGGAGGGTCAACAGGCTTATACTGCAGTCTGTGCTCATCCTTATTTTAGCCTACCATTTCCCTCTAAAATAAGGTTTGATTGTAAAATAAATACGGAACAGCATGTACATTATTTTAACATGCCATAAAAAATGAAAATAACTTAACCAGCCATTTTATTTTGTCTGTTATTTACGTTGGCTCTCGGATATCTGGTTGTTAACTGTACAGTATTTGTCAAATATTTAGAAGAAACCACATTCTTATGGCTCTACAGAAAAGTGCTTCACCGCTTTGCTTCACTTGTGAATGGCTTTTTATATACAAAATCAGAACTTAAAAAGGTTTTAAAAAAAGATCTGGATTCCATTAAATGAGATGGTTTGCTTTTTAATTGTTGTGGCGGTTAATGGTATATAAATGTCTTTTCAGTTCTTTAAAATCCACATTTCGTTTGCTTCATTCAGTAGAGGGTTGGAATATTGTGAAGTGAATTGTTGGTGTTATTCCAAAACCGTTGGCATGCTCGGACGCAGTATGCTCAGTACAGTAGCACAGTCTCAGACTGTGTCTCAGATAGTCTGTGGTTGAGTGGCGCAGGCAGAGTCCTGGGTGCTCTGCCCTTAGTAATTACCTGCAGGAAAGCTCTTGGGTGCTGCCGTCGCTCGGCTGTCCTAACGGAGCCGTTACATTTCTCACTGTACGTGGGTGTTAAGGTTCACGGTGTTCAGTGGTAGCGTTCTCGAGTGCTAAGTTGGGTCGTATTCAGTATCGCAGTGTTCGGTTGCAGTATGTTCAGCACGTCAGTATTCAGTGGGTGCATGGCTCTGATTTTGGATGGGATGGATAGCTCAATGTTCAGTTGTTCAGTCGTAACGATACCCTGCTAAGCTGAAAATAGCCCTGTTCGCGCCGATATCCCGACACAAAGATTAGAAGCTATTTCTGGGACTTTACAGGCAGTTACATTGGTTAAAGGAATCTGCATCAACAGAAATAAAAAAACCTTACGATTACAGTAGAAGGGCCGGATGTTCGGCATTATGCAACAGGCATGTGATTGGTTTAGTCATTTGAGTGTCACATGGTGGGAGCTGCTGGGTGCAGGCCCACACAGAGCAGTACTGTGGAGCAGAAGTTAAGAATGTGTGCGTCTGTGTTTGTCTGTGTGCACTGTGCAGGGTTTGGGGTGCAGAGGAAGATAAAGAGCGGGCAGTGACAATTTACTGTGTGCCATAATCATAATCCATCAGCAAAACACCACAGAGCAGCTTCAGGCACCAGCGCCCAAAATAAGACCTCTATCAAGTTCCTTCTCTGTGTGTTAGAAATAGAAAACCGGCTAACAAAGAATTGAGAGGCAGCATTATTAACAGAGGAACAAAAAGCCTGTTTGATTAGGTGCCCTAGTACCGCCCTCCCCTTCACAGGAAGTTGGGGTAAGTGGCGACCGGGCCCCGCCTCCACTGATGATTCAGAGGAGTGAGAAGTCACACGGTGCTCAGTCGGACTAGGGGCATGAAGGGCACTCTGCACACCTCTTCGCATCTGAAGGGAGGTTCGGGGCGTTGGGCGGGAAGTGTTAAAAGAGTGGAATGGGCTCTTCGCGATTGCCATTACGAGCTGAGCGTCCCCTGACTTCTGTAGCCAGCTCAATGCCGAATGCTTAGCTTGTGGCTCCGCGACCCGGTTTCCAGACGGTGTCATGGTGACCTAACACGTAGGCCTTAGAGCGCCCACTGGACTGGAGGCTGTTGAGGTGTTTGTCGGGCAGCCCTCGCTGATCGCTGAGAGCGGACCCGCTGTTCCTCCTCTGACCAAAGCGACAGACAAGTGTGTGTGCGCCGCATTCTGATGAACTGCATCCTGTATGTGAGGGTTGGGCGTCCATCCTCAATGTACGAGGAGGACCGGAGAGATCTAGCTTCGGCACTCGGTTTGAGATGCCAGCAGGTACACCAACGCGACGGGAAGCCTCCTGGTTAACAGTGAGAGTAACACTCTGGGGTCCATTAACGTTTGTCCACATTTTAATCTAATTGGAAGAGATGGAGAAATAGTTCAGATTCTTTGTCTCCATGGTCAGAATTTTTATCACTGATGTTCTTGCAGCTGAATTTTTGAAGATGCAATAGTCAAAGACACTTTGATCGGGCAGAAATGAAGTCCTGCCAATGCATCTTAAAATCCTATTTCCAGCCTCGGTTGTTGGATTAGACTCTGACTCAGCATAAGATCTCTGCTCTCAGAAGGGTGTGAGATGAGAGAGATCTGTGGGAACATGATTTAAATCCCTTATTCCAATGATGCTTCACATCACAATTATTGCTTATGGAATTCATTACAAAACCTTGACTTGTTGTGCATGTGCCTGCATTTGTTACTATAGTCTGTGAAGCATAGATTCACCTCCCAGTGATTCTGATAAGGGAATTGTCCTCTTTCACACACCCCATACAGATGAGGAGTTTAGAACTTGCCTTCTGTTTTTTTTTCGTTTCGCTCTCTTTAAAAATTAGCCAAACATTATAAAGGTATTTCTTTTTTTTGTCTTCTTTTTTTGTTAATCCCGTAGGATTATGGCATCAGAATCTTATGCATTGCTTGATTTATTATGCAGTTTCTCATGTTGATATTTCCCATGGGGTTTGGGACAAGGGATCAGGTTACTAAATGAGAGATCAGGGGAAAGGATGGTGCTGCAAATCTGCACCGTGCTGGGAGATGC
Organism: Anguilla anguilla; assembly: GCF_013347855.1. NCBI lineage: Eukaryota > Metazoa > Chordata > Actinopteri > Anguilliformes > Anguillidae > Anguilla > Anguilla anguilla. The sequence goes on along the minus strand of NC_049204.1, from coordinate 21,734,605 downwards.
TCTGTCCTATGGCCGTTTAACTTCAACCAGTCAGGAACAGGCTGATATTTTTTGCGAACCTATTTATATTCCAGGGGGAGTGAAAGAAGGGTACTATGGTAACAGAGGGCGTCGCTTTGGAAAGTCCAACCCTGACCTGAATCATAGATTTTCTCTTGAATAAAAATGTTTTTTTGTTGTTGTTGTTGTTATTGTTGTTGTTGTTTTCTTTACATTTGTTCATAATTTCCATTGTATGTATATGTATTTAATCTTTTTGCCTTGAATGATAATTACAAAAAAAATGAAGAAATAATGAGTATATATATATATTTTTTGTAATGGTTCTTCTCTGATGTGCCATAGCCCATGTTTTCTTGCACACTGTTTTAATATTTTGTGGATATTGCTGTTAAAAATAAAAACAATGATAACAAAACATAGATATGATTAATAAAAATGAGAACAACCTGATTTGTTTTTATTTTTTGTATTATCGTTACACTTACATTTATTAAAGCCTTGAACGCCATTTTCGTGTGGAGCCATTAAAATGATTGGTTCTGATTGCACATTAAACTGCTTCTCTGTGTATTAGGTGCTGAAATCCCTGTGCATCAGTTTGCATAATAAATGGTGTAGACGGCAAAATAAATCAACTGTTCCACATCTGCCATTTAACGTATGAACTGAAATTCAGTAAATCAACTGAACTGGAAGGAAAACTATGCAGAGGGAATCCTCCTTTTAGGCATACTGGTGTCCAGTTGACATGAAAATTATTACTTATCTACATGAAGGACCACCCTGGTTAGCTGCTAATGCTGCGGTCACAGTGTTATTGAGGTACACTCTGTGGCCATGACACCCTGTCTCCATGGTAATCGAGAAAACATTTTCCACCACAGTGAAGCCGGGCCTTGCAGACAGGAGTGAGGGGTAGAATATGCAGGAAATTGGTGAGTTCAGTGAGTCAGACCTGCCAAGCGTGAAGCTGATGCAAAACAATGGTGTTGGTCACCTTGAGATAAGCAAGCTGTGTACAGTACGCCTGTGGCCTGTTTGCTATTAATCGCATCTCAGAAAAATACAGAGCAGCCCTGCACTCGCGTGCTGCCAAAAACATAGTTTATAACTGGAATGGAATGTTCTCCTCTGGCTTGCCATTCTTTTTTTTACCAGTTGTCATCCACCCAGAACGGACTGGGAATGGCTTCACAGAGGAACATTGCTGTTGCCAGGTGGAGTACTGTACCAGTTGTTCCTTGCTTGTCGCCGGGCAGTGCGAACACAATGTTGTACTGTACACATTGTCACCGGGACACGTTCCCAGTCCCATTCAAGAGATATGAAGTTGCTTCCAGCTGGTCATTATAGACCGCAGGCTTCTGCTGTTTGTGCAATGTGAATTTGTTTAACCAAAAAAACAATCTTATTCAAGCAACCTTTATTTGGTTCTAATATATCTGGTATAAAGTTTTATCACATAATTTTATCCCATTTTGGCCATGGGAAATTTGGCTCTTATGGTGGCTTTCAGATGTTATTACTGAAGCACTTCTGATTTATAACAGACTGAAATTACAGGAACGAACAGTACAACTTGACAAAGAAACCCACTCAACATCAGCTTCAACCAAGAACAGAAAACAAGTTCTAATTGGACCCATTTGCCATCACTGCTTCATTGTATTGTAGTTCCATGCTTTTTTTTTTTTAAACCCTGAAACAGAGCACGAGTAAATCTCTTGATTCTCCCGGACTAACTCCTGCAGCCCACCCAAATAAGGTAACCTGCTGACACTTTCCTGGAACATATCCTGCCTGCTGTGTCTCATTTCCAAGAATGCAAAGTTCTGGTCCTGTTGTGTTTGTGTGTGTGTGTTCATTTTTTTTTTTTGGGGGGGGGGGGGGGTTGTGTGTGCATGCATGTGCGGGGGGGGGGGGGGGTGGATATTTGTGTGCATGTCTGCATGTGTGTGTGTGGGGGGGGGGGGGTTGAGGTATATGCATGTGGGGGGGAGGGTGTGTGTGTATGTCCGTGTGTGTGTGGATCCTGAAGGAGGAAATCTCTGGGTGGGTGATTTTGGGAAATTCCACATGAAAAACTGAATCAGACTGTAGAGGGAGAATTGGAATTCACAGAGAAGGAAACAATGGGGATTGCCAAACTCTCAAAGAATGTTAGGAATGAAGACAAGCTCTTCTACTCTGGAATTCTCATACTTTCAGTAAAACAAAACTATTTTAATAGATGTGTTGCATTCTTATGAGAACACTCCCATCCTGAACTTTAATCCCACTGCAAATTTCTTCTAAATGTTTCCATGCTTTTTTGCTTCATTGTTGAGTGCTATGGTACGGTATGTCCAGTGACCTCATATTTGAGTGTGCAGTTGCCAAGGTTGTTCAGGCCATTTTGATGAAAGCCTGTGAAATGGAGGTTTTGACCTTCCATGCATTGCCTTTCCTACCCTTCTCAAAGTCAGTGATGCACACACAATGTCATGTACAGTACAACGTTTTGAGCCTCTTGCAGTGTTGTCCTTTTATAGTTCATCTGCTGATTTGACAGACTGAGGCAGTAAATTATTTTGTGATGGTGGATCTCACTTTTCTGCAGACATCTGACAGGTGCATCAGCTTGAAGATTCGGGGGTGACCTCAAAAGTTTTTGCTATGCATTTCAGGAGCTCTTGTGAGTCCGGTCAAGTTCTTATAGAAAGAGCATTTTTTCCTCCCATTTCTGTCGCTGACATAAATATGCTTTTCTTTCCAGTAATGCTTTTTGCACAGACAGATGCAGACTTGCCTTCCCCAAAAGCAGCCATTTGAATGACCACATTATCAACAAGAACCGAATTCACAAACGCACGTGTTCTGAGCTACAGCGATGACAGCGAAATATTTTGAGTGCTGTCCAGTCACGAATGCAGAAGCACAGATGAACATTTCAACCAATTAGCAGCACGTCAGGGACTCCAACGACTGCATGAGCTCTGCACCATACACCTGCAAAATGACACCAGTGATGCTCCAGCAAGCAGCTCATCTGGTTTAATTTAGCCCCATATATATTTAGGCAGGATCGCTCAGTGTACCGGTCAGAGGCCTGAGGGGACCCTTTGTACGCAGTCAGCAGTCCTGGCATGACCTGCCACTACTGTACAGTATGTCTCACAGAGGAAGCCAGGAATGTCTGCTATAAATGTCGTCCAAAAACGATAGCAGTTAAAGTGCTTAATCAACCAATGGATACTGTGTATCCTAACCCAGTTATGGCATATAGAGGCTGCGAATGCAATCCAGCATTTGTGACCTTCTGCAGAAATAGGCATTCACATACACTTGGAATTTGTGTAGTAATGTGAGTGAACAAATAAGGCATTTTGCATGTTTTATTACTAGTCTAAATTGTGCGTATAATGTAGCCTATTTTATACCTCAATATCTCCAAAGGTTCTTTCAGAAAAGCTTCAATCTGCATCTTCCAATTTGAAAGAAGACACCATATGAAACTACTCAATTAAAGATTTCAAGTGTCCCTGTGAACATTGCTAAAATTGATTGCTTTTTGCATTTCCTCTGTGTTTTGGGCTAAATTTTTGCTTGCATTGTTCAATTACACAGCAACTTCAAGATTGTGTTGCAAAATCTGCAGGATTTATTGTATAATCATACCTGGACAGCAGCTGTTGACTAGCTGTCACTTGTAGATTTCATAATGGACTTATGCACAGTCCTGATCAGAAAGACCTTGTGATATAACAGCCTACTACTTTACGGCTATCATGTTCCAGGGGTCAGCCGCCTCAAACAAGTTTCGTAAGGTGCTATAAATAACTACATTTTGATTATTCCTGCCTTGTTCCTGATTCTGTCCGGGACAGGAAGTTTTAATCAATTTGTCACCTTACGCAAACACGAAAACATCTCAGCAGTGTGTAACAAACAGGATCGGAATATTTGTTTTCTCTTCTTACCTGTAGATTCATTAACGTGATTGTCCTGATTTTTTTTTTTCCCTCCTTTCTTTTTCAGTGTGTAACCTCAATCATTTCATTGCTTTGGCAAACAGAAAAAGTGTGGCAAGATGTCTTTTACTCATTTGTCAACTGAAATGAATGTCTCATTACTTTTGTTCTCCTAGAATGGAGGACTATGCATGGAATGCCTATAATTTCTACATGGATAACCTGATATGGATGTATATACCCTCCATATAAAGGCAAGATTATGCATTTTAACCTCATATTCATTGTTATATTTCAAATCCAAAGTGATGGAGTGCAGAGACAGAATTATGTCACTGTTGCAGTACCTTTTGGATTTAAATGTATATATTCGCACACACATACAACCAGTTCTAAATCCTTTGTTTTACCGTTCTGTATGGAGCAGCCAGAATACAGCTGCACCATTGAGTTTTCTTATGCATGACGAAAACTGACGAAAAATGCATGTACATGTATATACAGCGGTATACTGTTGTCTTTAACAACACGTCTTCTAAAATGAGACTGCTTGAGCTCGTCTATAGAAAGCCCTGTTTTGAACAAGCTATTATTGTAACTATTGTGGCCACTTCTAATTTCAAATTTATTGGACTTTCCCCAGGTTTTCTGCAGGAATGCATTGTTTAATTGACTGTAGTCACAGAAAAATAATATTTTTCGTTGGTGCATTCAGCATGTGGCCATCATCACATGTCAGCCTTTCATAATCACTCCCATTACCTGCTGATCTAGCTCCCACCTGATCCAGCCACAGGCGTAGACATGCTGTTCCCTGTTTTTTCCACTGTCAACTGGAAAAATAAAGAAGTGCGTGTTGAGCCTCAACCGAAAAAAATAGCAATTTCCAGCCCCTCCCTTCCCTCTCCCTCTCCCTCTCCCTTTTCCTCCATCCCTCCCTCCGCAACTTTTTCCTGCTCTTTCGAGATACGTTGAGCTCTGTTGGCACTGCCAGTCCTTAGATGCACTCGGCCTGAGCGCTGCTTGTGTCCTGAAAAGTGATCAGATTTCATCACATGGAGCTCACCATACAGTGGCACCTAGTGTAATTTTAGATGCAGTCACGTTGGATGAAAGCCACGACTTTATACAGACACGGCCTCAGGGGACAATGTGATGAGAGGTGTTGCAGGCGAGACACATGCACTGCATTCGTTGGTCTGGGCAAAGGTGTGTGTTTGTGTTCGCTACTGTGGGGACGTTTTCACTAAACGGTGCTCAGTTTTCTGAACTCAGCAGATTTCATGATTAGGGGCTTGAAAGACTAAGAGCTGAGCAAGCATGAGAGACAGGCAAGTGTTCACTGTGTAACTCAACCCCACCATGCTTGAGTGTGTGTGTGTGTGTGTGTGTGTGCGTCTGCGTGTGTGTGTGTTTGTGTGTGTGCATGAACGTGTGCGTGTGTATGTGTGTGTGCAGGCACATGTGCGTGTGTGTGTTTGTGTGTATATGCATGCACGTGTGTGTGTGTGTGTGTGTGTGTGCATGTGTACATGTGCATTTTTTGTTTGCTTTTTTTGTTGTATTTTGCCAAAGACCAAATACGTTTCCACAGACAATCAAGTACACGCAAGTAGAGAAGCAGAAGAATGTATGCTTTATACTGTAACTAATTCTGTCCTGCCTTTCCCCTTATTCAAGCATGCATAAAACTGAGATTTTTGAACTGGATGTTAGAACAAACACACACACACACACATGCACACACATGCACAAACGCATGCAAACACACATGCACACACATGCACATGCACACACACAGGCACACACATTCACACATGCATGTGCACGCACACACAGGCATGCACACACACACACACACACACACACACATGCACATGTTCTCAAAAACAAGTATAGCCAGGAGGGCTGAAGTCAGCTGACAGCGTAGTAAGCTGCCGGTGTTTGTGTGCACGCTCTGTGTTCAGGTTGTTTTTGTCCTTTGGATACTGTGCGCTGACGTGTGCTTTGAGAAGGGGAGGCAGCAAACTGCACAATCACAGTGGGCCGTGGAGAGCCCCTCCTCCTTATTTAATATGCATGATGGCAGGACGCTTTGTGAAAAACAGACACGAGGCCTTGCGCAACAGGAACTGGGGGGGAGGGGGGCTCCGCTCTCAGAAGACGGGAATAGGTCCCTCCTAGCTTCGTTGTTTTGGCATATACCTGCCCTTGTGACTGTCTGATTGTAACCCCATGCCGGAGCATTGCACAGAGTTAGTGCATGAGGGACACGGAATGTTCCAGGACATTCCTGGCTTTATTTATAAGCTCAAGAGACGGAGGAGGCCAGGAGGTTGGGACTGGAGTGGCAAAATATCAAAAAGAAAAGCAAAGGATCGGGGAGGGGGCACTGAAAGCATGCAGGCTGTGTGATCACAGATTGTTTACCATGAAAGTTGTCTGCAGCTTTGCTCCTTCAGACGTTGAATGTGCAAAGTAGTTGTGCAGCTGTGTAGTTTTGCATGCATGATCAATTGCTTTCATCACTGTATTCCACGAACACAGGCTTCTGTCTCCGCAAAGCGTGCCGCTTTACACTCAACTTTAAGCTGGGGACACATGCTAAAATATAGTCTCTTGCAAATGCAATGTGATTTGCATCATTTCCCACTATTGAGTGACAGACAATACACAACGCAGCCCTTGTTGAAGTAAGGACACTGTCTGCTTATTATTACACTACATGATAGTGATCACTATTTTATTTTTACAGCTAATTGTGCACTGCTTTGTTTTCCTTGCCTGTGTAAATGCCAACCACTACAGTTAATGTATGACAAAAAATTCAGTACAAGCAACAAGCAAGTAGTTCAGAAAACCAGCTACATAAGTGAAGACAGACAGAGACCATTGGCTATTATGTGGACTAATGAGAGTGAAGAGAGATTTGAAATGTATTGGAGCTATGGGTCAGGCTGACCTGTCTTCCTGCCTGATCGCAGGGACTCCGACCGGCAGTGCTTTTGCAGGGCTGATCTCATCGCGACTGTTAATCAGAGAACAATTAGTGTTAATCACCCGACTCACAGAATAGCCACGACTGGTGCATAATTTTATCTGAAATTGCTCGAGGCGGGCGTGAAAATGGGCGCCGTAAAACGAGCGAGATGTGGGTTTTACCGTCAAGGAAATGGCGCCAGCTCAGTGGTGCCGAAGTCGTTAGCGATACCATGTCAGCCTCGCTAAGCTCTCTGCTTCTATCTCAACCTGTGCTTGTCTGTAGCGCAGTGCAGCGAGTCTCTGCGCTTTTTCCATACAGATAAGCTCTCCTAGCGTGCTTCTGCTCCTCACACTGCAAATGACCTCAGTTGACTCTGTGATTTACAGCCGCATCATGTGATTTTCCTTTCCTTACTTGCTATTACTTACCTGTTCTACATTCTATTCAAATCCTGTGGAGATCTCTGCTAGCCATCATCCATTTTCAGCATCTTTAATCCCTCTCTGTCAAGAGAATCATTCCCCTGGCAGGTGAAGACTTTGAAAGATTAAGGACATATCTTAGCACAATCGATATGGGTTTATGAATTGTTAGGGGAAAGTCAGTGTGTTTCCTACCAAGGGGGAAAGACTGAAGCTGTTGACTGTGGGGCTTGGAGACCTGTTAGGGGTCAACAGACAGAGAGGTGCTTCTTATTAAATGTCATCTAGCGAAGCATGAAGCATAACGGGAAAGGTTAATTTTTGAAGATGCAATAAATAGCAATAAAATGTTACTGAAAGTGATGGTAAAATCTAGTCACAGTTGAAATCTAAGTCCAATGGGGGTAATGTTGGGTTAATTCTGCACTGCAGGTTACATCGGATGCAGTCATTTGAGTAAGGTCATTACGGTTCAGTTTTAAATCTTTATGTGCAAACTACTGATGAAACACTGAACTGTACTGAATTACTCTGCACAGCAACAGACACCTTTGCATGTCAAACGAAGAAAGTGAGAAATGCTGACGAAGCCGTGTTGATTCACAGTAGTGCCGTGAAAATGTTCCTTGTTCTTTTTTTGAAAACATGCTGTTCTGCATAAAGGGGAGGTATTACATTCTTTGTGGATTGCAGCCATTGTCATTGAAATGAGATAGGCAGTCTCTGTCTTTTACACCATTGACATTATCAGGGGTTGGTGCCAATGAATAAAGAAGGAATTCAGGTTAGCACAGGCTGACCTGTCCTCTGTACAACAGCCTCGGTTCATTTGGGATCAAAATAACCTGAGGTTACTGGATCCTCAGTATAAACTGAGTGTGAGGTGAGGTAATCCTCTAAAAGAGCAAGCTAGGCTGTGGCATTTCTTCGCTGTAGTATCACCAAATTCCAACCTCTGTTCCCTCATTCCACCTCTCTCTCTCTCTCTCTCTCTCTCTTTCCTCCGCCTCCTTTTACACAGATTTACAGTTAGAACATTGCACAATTACAACTCACAATTATAGGTCTGTCTCCAAGTACATATAGCCCATGCATTGCGCTATTTTCCCCACGCTGCTTTCACTTCACTGGTAATAATCATGCAATTTCACACTGAACATTGCTAGCAAAGTGATGATCTCAAGTTATTTGTTCCCATGAACATTTCAGCCTTATTGAACACAGCAGGATGATTATGATGTAAGGAAGAATAGAGCTTGCACGCAATTCATGCCCTCAAGAATGAGACCGGAGGGCATTGCAGGACCTTTCTCTGCTAGAAGTTAGATGTTACTTTGTATTCTCCAAGATAATGCCTGAGATGTTGCTAATTATGTACTCTCTCGTCTTTATGCAAGCTCAGTTGCAGACTTTCTGCAAACTCAAACTTTTACTTGCACACTCAGACTCCACATTTACAGCATTGCATATTGTTGATAACTGGGACAGCAGGTGTTCAACACATCGTAAGCTACGAGAGGAATATACTTCAGACAATTTATTTCAGTCTTGCTGGACATTGCAGTGAGGAGATGAGAAAATGTCCGGCACCTACTAACACAAGCTCAGGAGCAACAGCTGCAGAGGTGGGCTTTAGTAGTCTGGGAAAACCAAAGGCTGCTGTGCTGACGCGGCAGTGCCGCCGGTCCCATCTGTCCGTCTGCTGCGTCAGTGGGGCGCCAGCTGGGCAGGCGAACCACGGAGGACAGGGATTGGTCGAAAGGATGGGCTCGTTATTTATCGAGGCCGCGATAACAATACAAGCAATTTAATTATCTTTTGCGGTTGTTTCGTTGAGTTTATCAGTTAATTAACGGTTTAATTCGTTTTGTTCGCCGAGAGTTTCAAAACAGACCCTCATTTTCATCGTATTATACCCAGCCCGACTTTCAATATTTGCTTGTGCATGGCACATTTTATGCAAATAATCCTAAACGACGTTTTTTTACGAGCACATTCTAAACTGTTCATTTTCTCTCACTGTAAAGAACATTCCAAATATGTAATGTAATTTACTCCAAATTTAATGATGACATATTTAAAAATGCATATAAAGCGTATAGGCCTGGGCTATAACTATTATATATTTAGTAGGCTCTGTTACTGCGTGTGATATTCCCTCAGCTCGGCTCAGCTCAGGGCATGCAGCTTCCCGAAATGACCCACGTGTCCTCCCTGCAGTCAGCAAATTCGCAGGCTTCTAAATCGTGATGCAGAAAATAAGAGTCGTGTTGGAGTCGCCGGGTGCATTTGTGTCGGTGCTGAAAAATATCTCACTGTGGCTAAAATCACACACCTGCGTGTCCTTATGAAGTTGAGGGGGAAGCGGAAGGCGTGCCTTAAACTGATGGTGAATGATCCCCAAACACACACGGAGAGGTGTGGATTTCAGAATTGTTGGGAATATCCGAAGGTTTTGTGTTCTCACAGGGATTTAGTCGTGGGAAAAGACGGCGCAAATCAAGCAAGCACTACTTTCGGCGTAGCTACAATAATAACACGGGGATTCACTTTCGCTTGCATCGACATAGATGTGCCTTTTCTTCTCTTTTTAAATAACCAGTGTTGTAAATGAGGGCTTCCAGAAATTGCATTGTTAAGCACTGTCAGAACGCCAAAGAAATGTTACCGGTCAAAATAAAAAGTTTGGCTGAAAGGTTTTTGACACTGAAATTTGAAAGCTCAACATTAACTAAGTATATACACTTAGGCTGACTCCACCAGAAGGTGTATATACTTAGTTAATGTGTCGCTTTTTTGTCACATAGATTTCTTTTTGATATCTTCGTCCGCAAATAATAATTGGCTATTGAATATGGTGTGTCCCATGTCCTTATGGAACATGAAATGTGTTGCTGTTGTTAAAACCACATTATATGTTACATCTGTGATTTGGCATCGTAGCATCTTTAGCTGAAACGATTCCATGGATCACTATGATGAGACAGGGGTGTGCAGTCCTATCCAAAAGGGCCATTGTGAGTGCAGGTTTTTGTTTTAGCCCTGCACTACAATACAACTACTTAACTACTTCAACCTTGGTCAGTAGAATCAGATGTCATAGTGCTGGGCTAACACAAAAACCTGCACTCACACTTGTCTTTTTTGGAGAAGATCACCCCTCCTCTAAATAATGGAGAAACAGGGACGCTTCTGTGCGGTTTTGTCATTTATTTATGACTGCTACCATGCACATTTGCATATACGATCATCATTTTCTGTGTCACACTGTCCCAGCTTGGGTGAATGTGGCCTTTACCGTGATGTTATGCCTCTGTTGCATGACACTGTTATGAGGTTATGTGTGACTTGTTCAGCACATGGCGTAGAGTATGTCAGCATGTGAACCCTGCACTCTGGCCGTCACATTGCTTCTTCATGTGGTCACAGCACAACCTAAGTAGACCTACCGTTGCCTGTGATATAACTGCCTCCCCCTCCCCCAGCTGTTTCGGTTGTTTGTCCTTACACGCCTGGCTGTATAGCACAAGTTCGAGTGAATGAATGAAATGCATTATTTCAGCGATGGGATTGACCTTATCGCTCTGTCATGCTGTGATATGAAAATTTGACAAGCTGTTATGTATCTGGCCCCCGATTCCTATTTTATTTCTTCCTCTCTTTGTGGCACCGGCCGGTGGTCCCTGAGAACCTGGCAGGGGCATTCTTCCTGCAGGATGAGAGAGGACAATGAGAACTGGAGGTCACCTTTTGGGAAGAGTAGCCTTGGCTCTGTCTGCCTTCTCTTGTTGTGCTCAATTCTTTCCACCTCTGCAGGCTCTGTCCCCCCCCATCCCCCCACCCCCTGCTGAATGCTGAGCCCTCCCCTCTCTGGTCATTCCCAGGTTTTGCCCGTCGTTGTGACCCCTGCCTCGGCACAATGCTCCTTTGTCATGTGAGTCGCGGCCCTCTTCCGCTCACAGACCTCGCCGGCCTCCTCTCCTTGCGCGCCCCGCCGCGCCAGGGTGCGCCGATCGTCTGGCGAACGGATTTCAGGGGAAATGCAGAACGCCGGCTAACAATACGGCAGCGAGCAAGTGACCTAACTGGACTGAAGACAATGGACAAAAGTGATACGGGAGTATGGCCTTTGCGGTCGCACAAATGGACACGTAAAATAGCTATTGTGCTGCATCATATCTCCTCCTGGTTTATTTAATTATATTTTGTGCTATTGTTGTCTGGGAAAAGGCACTGGCTATACTTACAATGGTCTGGATTTAAAACGTGCTAACGGACACACAATAAAGAATGCGAGGTATGAAACATCCTTCAGTGTGGGTGTTATTCCGGTTCAAGTGCAATTAGTGGCCACTGGGCCCTTTAACCCTAATTACAAAAGCAAATCGATGTGTGAGCTGGCGCACACCTACAGCATCTATTGATCGCAGCCTTTTATCACTGAGTGTCCTTTTGTGTGCCTATTGAAGTCCCTTTTCCTGGGAACCTGCACTGATGTCCAAGTATTTGAGTATCAACACAAGTCCCTCTCACTGATATCTAGCTCTATCTGTATATGCATGCATTTACTGGAAGACTTATGCAGATTGCATAAACAACTCATGTATTTCACTCAGAAATGTGCATGCTTATAAACCGGATAACATCTACAATATTTTCCCCCTTGTTCATATTGAAAATGGCTTTCCAGATGCAACAGGAATGTAAAGCTGTCTTAATTTCTTTATCTTTTACATATTTGTGCATAAATTATTAAATTAATTTTGCATGTAGTTGAGTACTTTTTCTAACATTTAAATGAAAGTCACTTGATTATGTTCAGAACATTCTTTTTCCTGTCATGTCTCACCCAGTAAGTGTAAGTGTATCACATTCTTGCATCTGCACAAGCCCCAGCCTCTCAGCGCGTTCCGTTCTAAAGGTCACTCCCACATGCTCTTCTACCTTTGACGTTTTCTAGGAAATGGGGCCCCGTTGGCTCCCTCCGCTGCGACTTTGGCCGAAGACCACGAGTTAAGAGAGAGTGAGAGAGAGAGAGAATGAGAGAGAGAGAGTGTGTGTGTGTGTGAGAGAGAGAGTGTGTGTGTGTGTGAGAGAGATGAGGGAAGGAGGAGGGGTAGAGGGTTGTTTGTCCTTCTTCTCCCCAGGCAGCTGCGAGAGCTTTTAACTGATGCCTCCTCTGGAATAACTAACTGCAGCTGTGTGCTCGGTGTCAACACACCTCAGAGCTCATTTCTGTGTATCTTGTCCATCTAGAAATCTGTAACAGCTTTGAAACCAATCACGGTGTGTTTGCCCTTAATACAGTCTTGCCTGTGCCGTCATTTTCAAGTCCATGCCAGAGAAACAGACATTATCGACATTATAGTAGACATTATCTGTGGTTTGCACTTCTTTCTACCCGCTCCTGTTGAGCTGTTGTTGTGATGCTAAAGGATAGCCAGCTGTTACTACATCTTCGTGCACCTTTGGCCACAACTGTGGCACATGTATTCTTCTATGCTGTGTTGTAAAGCTCTTTGAGTCTCGCTCAAATGGATGCAACAGTAGATATGTTACAGTGCCTAAACCATGGCCGGAAATAATTTCCTGTTTTTGATTTAGCACATGCATCTTGCTTTCATTTGAAGAGGCAGAATGGTGGGAATAGGGGGTAACTGGTGGGTTTTTAGGACTGTGGGAACTTTCAGCTGTAGTTGTTATGAAATGGGCCCTGCATATCGGAGCATGCCCAGACCTCTCCCAGCCTCCTCTGCAGGGGTCTGTGCTGTATATGAAGGGGGTGGGAACTGAGGGGGTTATGCAGCAGGAAGGACGGTTCTCACACCTTCTCAACATGGGAGAGCGGGAAAGAAAAAAAAGGGAGCCTAAAAAGACAGATAAGCCAAGAGAGGTGGAGAAGGAGAGTGCCAGAGGAGGGTGCAGGAGAAACTGGGACTGGGGGTGAGGGGCGTGGTCGAAACAAACAGACCTCCAGGCTAGAATTTTTGGAACTCCTTTCACTGAAATTTACGCAGAAGTGTAGCCCGTGAGAAAGGGCTCTGGGAACCACAAATTTTCTGGAAAGACACGTCTTCTGGAAAAGTGACACCTCTTTAGCTTCTCATACCTATTAATCACTGCTCCATATTCACATGGGAGAGGAAAGAACTTGCCCTGATCAGCATAAGAAGGATAATTACTAACAAATAAACCTTTTTGCACATAGCCACAAAACCTTTTCAAACCTATTGCTTTTTTTAACTCACGCATAGCACATGTAAGCACATTCTCTAATTAGTGTTTGAGCTATAAAGCTTGTTGTTTTAACATATTCCAGGGTCACAATGTTCCTGGAACATGTCTGATGTGTGATTGCTGACCCAACATCCCCTGCAGGAAGAAGCATAGACTCACTGTCTGGGCTGATGGCTGACTGCTGAAATAAGTAGCTTTCATTCCTGACCATAATCTCAACCCCTACTGAGAATGAGATTACTTTAGACTAATCACTGGCTCTCTGGCACATTCTGTTATGCTCATAGTACACGATGGAGTCGGTTGGGGCTGTCCTGCACTCTTAAGGCTTTCTGATATTGGATATATTGTTACTGGCTTCAGGTCTCCTGCAAGGGAACATATGCATTTCAGTGCTGGTTGGTGTACGATACAGAACACCGCAGTGCCCGAGGATTCCTATTTCGTTTTTGTGAGGCAGCGTCAAATATTGGACCGTGCCAGCCCTGTTCATGAGGTTCAGTGACCCCTGAGAGCAGATAATTGTGTGCTGTAATCCACTGGGCTGGGATGAGCAGGACATTCTTCCCAATGTTTCAGAGCACTGAGAAATCGCTGGATCTTTTTTATTGCAGAAGTGTGAGGGTGAAATCTATGGGGGTTGTTTGGAGTTAATACTCCCTTTGCTTTTTACTCCCCTGCAGGATAGTAGTTTAATGCATATCTTCTCAAACTCAAAGTTGTAAGTGGCATGCTATCACACATGCATTCTTTTTTCTGTCATTAATGGGAAGCAATAATTTATTGAAGCAGCACAGGGTAGGACATGCTGATAGGTCTGGGAAACGTTCCCGGGTGATTTCCCCCCAACCCCTACCCTGTAACAGCTGCAGGCGGCGTGCTTTTGGGGGAGGGGGTTACTTGGGTGTGTCCTTTAAAACAAATGACTTGCTGGGTGTCAAACTGGACACCTCCCCTGTGATTAACTGACTGTACAACTGACGACCACACTGAATTTCAAACTAATAGCTAGAAGCAAAAATCCATCAATGCCTGATTGTATGTTACACTTATATGCATGCACCGGTAAACTTTGTAACACTTAACAAACTTGCATTTGAATCATCTAGACCAAAGTTGCCCAACCATGTTTCAGGAGATTCACTGTCCTACAGGTATTCATTTCAAATCTAATTTGGCACACCTAATTCTGCTAACTAGCAACTCAACAAGATCTCTTGCCATTGAATGAGTGTGCATTTCTAGGGTTGGATATGAAATGGTAAATCTGCAGGAACAGGAAAATTTACTGTCCTGTAGGTTTTCAGTCCAACCCTAGCAAAGCACACCTCATTTAACAGCAGGAGATCCCAGGGACAGGGAAACATCTTGTCCCGTCTATAGTGTGGCTGTTCTGCTCACTCAGCCCATTCTGAAGGATACTCCTGCACTGATGCAGCAGACCCCTGCATGTCAGCCATGTTGAGGTGCCCAGTCATGTGTTGCATGGGGTCACCCAGAGTTTGACGCTTTCTGATCTGTGACCCCAGGCGAGCACGGTCCCACTGCTCTCTTCCTGTATAGGGGCAAAAAGGAGGGGACCTCAATGAGGGGTAGGGTCGTGGGGTTGAAGGAAGAAAAACAAAACCGACCAAAGTGCCATCCAGCGTCTCTGATTAAGTCTGTCCCTTCTCCATTTCAGCTTAATGGCTTTTCATGCAGCGGTGCGGTGGGTCTTCACTTCCTCTGGTTGCTTGTCCACCTGCCACAGAGTGTACCAAAGCATGCAGGTCCCAGCCTCACTGCCTCTTTTATGGGTAGGGGGTGTTGCCTAGTCAGTTTTTCTCATCCAGAGCCACAGTGCTAATGTGCTGTAAGTGCAAGGTGAGTCAAAATCGAGAGAAAAGCACACCTGTTCTAGACATCTACAGTTGTGTAACTGGCAAGGAGGTGGATGGTTTGGCTTAAAAGAACTGAATCATGACAGGTTTCCCAGGCTGCCAAACCAGCAGTGCTGATGTAGTAACCTTGTCTGAGGCCCTGGACTCTCCTGAGAGTTTCATGTGTTTTGTTGACGATAGTATCGCCCGCCCTGAGGGAGTGAGTACCATTGTCTCTTTCTTGACTTTCTAAAATTACCTTTGCATTCCATTCCTTGTTTATCAGGGAATTGGACAATAGGGCGTGCATGCCCTGTGCAGAGGTGTGCTGTCGAACTGTAATCTACTCCCGTGTCTCATGGCTTTACTACAACATGACTCATCTTCTGCTAGGATCGATGAGCCAATGAGCCACACTTCCATATACTTACCCTTCAGCCCACAGGGATTAAGTAATAATATGACACATGCTGTGGTCGTTTCATACATTCCGCCAACAAGTATGGACAAATCTGATCAAGAGACTGTGGAGGAAAGCAGCTATTTTTGTACTGTGCGCAGTGATACATTTGTAGAGACATTAGGTAGAGTTAACACATTTGAAAGCTACCGGTCCAGGTATATTGATCTTTGCCAACTGTTCCCATACAGCCTGAATACATGGGTATTGGATTTTGGATGTGCTATGTGGTGAGACGTCAGTCTGTACCTTGAGGAATGCCTTACACGGAAAATGTGTAGATCTTGTATCCTATACATAGCCGAGTAAGAAATAAGCAGAAAATGTACATTGCTACTGATAGTCTCTCTCTCTCTCTCTCTCTCTCTCTCTCTGTCCTTTCAAATATAGATATACATAGCGTTTAACTTCTCTCTTTATAAACATAACTGAATTGCATTTCAAATGGTGCATATGCATTTATGTATGTGCGTGTATTATGTGTGTGGCTGCAGGCTTATGCGTGCATGTGTGTGTGCACACACTGTCTCTGTATGTACTGCACTGCAATTCTACTTTACGCTCCTTGGCAGGCAGAATGAAAACAAAGTACGCCCCGGCTTTCGCATCTCAGATTCTCAAACACAGACGGCCTCTGGCAGACGTCAGGCATATTTAAATAGAACGTCCTGCAGTTACCTCTCAATTATCATGAGCTGTGTCAGGGTGGCTTTGTTCTGCAACATAGGGCTATTTCACAGCATGTTTTCTTCTTGCCGTCGTAAAAAAAAAAAAAAAAGACAATGTTTCAGTCGTTTATGATGTCTCTCCTTCAGTCTCTATGTGGGTTGTACATTAAGAGTCAATTATTCAACTCCTCGTAAAAGGGTTGGAAGGGAAACGGCGGGAGAGATGGGCAGAGCGGAGGGCTGACTTGTCCCAGACAGTCTGAACACAAGCTCCCCAGCCCACTCCAGACTGCTGTTTCCCTAGACTGCTCCCCTCAGCCTGAGTTAGCCATTATATACAGTCACACATTCCTCTCAAAGCCAGACTGCAGCCGGCCACATACAGCAGCATCCACAATCTGTGTGCGTCTGTCTGTCTGTCTGTCTGTCTGTGCGTCTGTCTGTACGTCTGTCTGTCTGTGGGTTCTGGCATTATTCTCCCTCTGTCTGCCGTGCCTTTCTTTCCTTCAGCTGTGTCAGATTATAACAGGCCCTTTCCCACCAGTATGTGCTATATGGCTCCTGAAAATGGACACAAATGTATGCAGAGCAGTTACAGGCATCGTTTGTTAAACTTCATGCAGCGATCGTTTCCAGTTGTTCATCATGTTTATTTGCAGCCTCATGTTTTCTACACCCTGATTTTTTTTCCCTGTCCCGTTCACATACACACGCACAATAGACATGCACACAAACACGCACACATATACACACACGTAAGCATGCACACAAACATGCACATGCACGCACATGTGCCCACACACACACCTACATGCACAGGCAAACACAAACGCACATATTGTATGAATTTGCATTGAACATGTGGTTAACAAATGTGTGAGTGGTCCTCTGTAACGGACCCGGTATACAGTAGGGTCATTTTCATTGGACCACCACCAAACAACAAAGTTGTATTCATTTTTTTTGTGCCCTCTCAGCTCTTAACTTCTTCTGCAGAGGTATGGACAAAGATGGCAGTGTTTAATATAGTGCTCGTATTTTTATTTTCTCAGAACCATTTGCAGTTCAGCACTAATGTTCTCTCAACCCTTTTGTTTAGGTTCATTTCCATAAAATGAATGTCAAAGCTGCAGAGAGGACATGTTTTTGTTGTTCCTTTTGTCTGAAAGGGAGAATATTAGGCTCTACTTATTTCACATCTATGGTGCTATGGTGGGCTGTTGTTTTACATGCACTATGTGGATAAAAGTATGTGGACACCTGACATCCAATATCTCATCAGAAATTATGGGAGTTGGACCGCCCTTTTATGTTATAACAACCCCCGTTCTTCTGGGAAGGCTTTATACTAGATGTTGGAGCATTGCTGCAGGGATTTGTTTCCATTTACCCAGGAGAACATTAGTGAAGTTGGCTACTGATTGGGCAATTAGGCCTGGCTAGCAGTTGGCTTTGCAATTGATTCCAAAGGTGTTGGATGGGGTTGAGGTCAGGGCTCTGTACTGGCCAGTCAGGTTTTTTCACACCGAATTTGACAAAACCAGTTCTGTATGGACCTCACTGTGTTCCCCGGGGCATTGCCATGCTGAAAAGGACCTTCCCCAAACTATAAGTTGGAAGCACAGGATCAACTAGATATATAGCCATATAGTGTATATATGCAAGCACAGAAATATGTGCAAGTGTGTGCACACATACATACACACACACACTCGTGCAGGATTCACCTCACAGGGCTTAATTCTTTATTACCCAGGCCATTAAAAAAGATGACATGGTATTGAAGGCAAGCCGTTTTCCACCTTGCTGATCAATTGGTGATCTGAGAGAACACAGTGTTCTACTATCCCACCAGGATTGCATATTAATTATGTGTTACTTGTTCCTTCTCACTTCATGGCAGCCCTGCCCTGGTTATTTTCATGCTGCAGATGAAGGAATCATGTGAACAGCTCCAGTATTCACAATTCCGATTAGGAGCACAATGTTCTGTTCCTGTATTGTATATTTCCTCCTTTGTTAATCGTGTTTCAGTCACAGTCATTTGCAGCGTGTGGGTCTCATGTAACTGAGGTGTCTCTAACAAAAGAAAGTATACCAAGGGAGCAAGTTTTCCTGATCATAGCAAGTATTTATAAAACAGTGATGTGATGCAGCTGGGTACTCCATTCCATTCTGAGTAGTTGTTCCATATATTAACGTGTTAATGTATTTCATGTATGTGTGCAGTTTTCTTTGCACATTTTAATGGATGATAAAAAATCTTCCATGACAACACACTTCTTTATCAAGGTAATAATAATCAGTGAAGTTAAAGTGATATATTTTTCTCTGTCTTCATTAGTGTATCATTTATTTGGCTACATTTTTTTACATGTTTCCAAAATTTTGCAAGGGAAATATGACTCAGCTATAAATGGATATCTTTTCATAGAAACAATTTTGCTTCTTGTGGTCCCAATATTCACACAAAATCAGCTGCTGGACTGTTCTGTGGAGCAAATGATCATGTGCCGACCGGAAAGTTTCCAGGAAAAAAAAAAGTTTTCTTTTCTGATCCCAGTCAAACTTTCCCTCAGGGTATCAGACAGACTTTTTTATTAGACTGCAGGATCAGTATATTTAGCTGTCTTATGCACAGTGTATTCAGGAATGACCTATGTTCTGAAACATGGACTACCTCTGCAAGTGATTTCAACATAGCTGACCAGACACTTGGCCTAGATTCAGACGGGGTGAGTCGCACTATGGGACTGATTAGGGGTAAGAGTGAGTGAGTGTTCCCCCAAGAGAAAATCAAAAACTGGAAGTCAAATCATTTTCAAGAGTTGGTTCATAAATACACAGGAGAACATTAGTAACACATGTGTCAGATGTCTGGCACAGGAAAAAAAATGCTGATTTTGATAAGTTATCTGACAGTACTAAGGAAAATTGTGCTTTACCAATTTGGTGAGCAAAGATTTTCCTTTAGTCCCTTTAAAGCGGGTTTGTGTCTGTTGCAGACAAATTGGTTTGATTTGTCAGTTTACAATAAAAAATTTCAGCCTTGCCTTGCAAAATTTTTTGCTGACTTTTGCTGCTGTACTATTTTGTATTACTGCGTGTTGTGCAGATGTCATTGCTATACTGATGCTGGTTTGAGTAAATAAACGCTCAATATTGATCTAATCCCAAAATATTTTGTCTTCTTGGGTTACTGTTCATCTTGAGATATTCTTATATTAATTAATAATTTCCATTTTTTTTTTTTTTGTGTCAAGAAGCAATTTGACCTTTTTTTTCAGAATACCGGCCTTTTTTCAAATTAAAGTCCAAACCTTCAAAATTCTGGCTGTTAATCCTGCACAGTGATCCCGCTCTCTTACTAAATATCTGTCTGTTCAGCAAAGACGAGCGGAGAGAAAGCATGGCTGCCACCTGTACGTATCAGGACTGAAGTAAAAATGGCCTCTATGCTGCTGAGCTGTTCACAGCTCTGTGCTATGTGTTTATGCTGTCTGGGTGTCTTCCCTGAAACCTTTCCTGGCTGCGCTCTCTGGGTTTTCCCAGCGTGAGTCAGAGCTGGCTGATACACCACAGCAGCCCCCCCCTTTATCAGACAGGGGCGTTCCCTCACTGACCGGGCCAGGAACTGCGAGGGCGGGAAAGAGGGGAAGGGTAACGTCTGAACGCATTTTGAGACAGGGGAGGGGGGGGCAGCGCACTGCAAGAGAGACGAAGATGAGTTTGTAGAGTTCTGCAGTACTCTCTGCTGGGCTTAAAGCCGGTTACATTGTGTAAAATCGCATAAGTGTGCTGTTCAGCATGGCCTCTGAGATGGGCTGCATACCTAGCAGCTTTCTGAAGCAATATTTTGCTTCTTGTAGCAGCTAGAAAACTGAGACACAAATGATTTGATTCATATCTCATAGCAGTGTATCAGCTCATACATGCTATGCTTTGGCTTTTAATACTTTAAAAAATATATTGCCGAGTTACTTGTCTGTGTAGGTCAGCTGAGAACGCATTCTGATTTACATTACCATCAGGACCAGCCCATAAAGCCTACAGACAAATAATTTCGAGACTTTTTCAAAAGCAAAAGCAGCTGTCCACCGAGCAACAAATACCTCTGACACAAAATGGATCCAAACTAGCTCCCAGCCGAGTGAACCCTCACTGTGTATAAAACGAAGCTGGCATACTTTCATTCAGCTGCGAGGGTAAGAGAAATGTGCAGCTGTTGGAAAAAAAGCAGAGAAGCCAGAACGGCGGGGCAGTGTCTGGCCATTGCACGCCTTCTGCTATTACCAGTGGGATGGAGATGTGTGGAATGTCAGCAAACACGTGCGCTCATACCAGAAAGTTTTGAAATTCTCGCCTTTGTTTTACTGTTCTTGTTATCGTCTCCTCCTTTTATCCAGTAACACACAGGAATCCACCGAGAGCCAAAAGTACACCCTTTCACATAATGAGCGAGCAATCCTCCCTGGGCTAGTCTTTTCTCCCTCTGGCTCTGTGACTGATGCATCAGCCATTTTGAAACGCAGAGCTTTCGCCATATCTCCGGCGCCTGGGTCTGGCGGCGCGTTCGCACCCCTCCCTCAGATCCCACGTTTTTAACGGGCGAGCAGCCTGGGCGTCTCCTCACTTTCTGCCCTGCACGCTCTGGGCTGCACCTCGCCCGGCAGCGCCGCAGCGGCGTGGCCCTGGGTTACTCTCACATGTAAAAGCACGAGCAGCTTTCAGAGGGTGTGTACTGCAGGTACCTCCAGGTACTGTGAGTCAGTGCCTCACACCTGCAGAACAGAGTGTCCACCTCTGTTAACAAGTACGTTCACAAAGCATAATTAGCTCCAGGTGAGCTGTGCAGCATGATACTGGCTCAGTAATACTGCCTCACCTGGGCCAGTGTTTAATGAAACCTTATTTCTTGTGAAGCATATTTGTGCTGTCCTATGTCCTGCAGTCTAAATGATCATTGTCGTCTAGGCTTGTTTTTTTCTTTTGTCTGTTTTTTTTTTCACCAGCATTCTCTCATGGTAATGTCATTTATAATTACTAATATTAATGTTATTAAACACTAATACTAGTGTGCATTTTACCCCTCAAACCTAACTCTGTAAAATTCTTTTGTTACTGTTTTGCATCCCAGAGGAATAATTTTTACATTTGTCCCTCAAATGCTGACCATTACTACAATGACCAAAAGCTCTTTGCTAATCATGCTTTCTTCTCCCATTAAATCCTGTTGTAATGTTTTAACTCAATTGCAATAGGCCATTATTCTTCCACCTAAACGTGTAAGTCCTGGCAAGCTCATCTGATCCGTACCTCAGAAAAACGCTGCATTTTTGTTTTTGTATTTTTGTATCACAGCTGCAGTAAAGGCCTGGCTGGGGCCCGATTCCATTGGGGTCCAGCATGCAGAGCTGGACTGAATTTAGTGCATGATGGGAAGTTAATGAGTTACGTCCTTTTAATTCTATGCCATTCAATTTAAGACCATGCATTTATTTTGCCACTTTCAAACATTTTATATGACAATGCCCCTTGGTCTCCCGGCCCACACTGAAAGGAGAGGAAATAAGCATGACCCGTTCATGAAGTTTTTCATTAAAAGTGCGAAAACAGCTCAGAAATCAGGGCAGACAGAACACTGAAGTAGGTCACCAGCAAAGCTAATTGCCTAGCAACTGCTGTCAGGGGAGAGAGATGGGTGGGAGAGGATGCAAGGAGGTTCCTGAGCAGAGCATTTGGTGAATGAAGATACCCTCCCCACCAGCTGTGATTGCACGTATGGCAGTGTTTGTCTCGTTCAGTCAGCAGGCAAGCCAGACCCTCCAGCAGCAGACACACACACACACACACACACACACACACAAGCACAGGTCTGCGGGGAAGCATCTGTGTGTGAGTTACTGGGTCATTCCCAACGCTGTGAAAGCTGACTGAATAATCCTGACCAGCCGGAGAGACGGTATGGGCGATAACGATCTGACATATTTCCCAGGGTTCAGGGGCAGCCCTGTCCTTCAGGGGAAACTCTGAGATCGTGAGACATGCCTGGGGGGAACGTGCAGATTTCACAGCCAGGTGCACTGTCTTTAAAAAAAATTACCAACACTGCCTTACTAGCAACACTAGCAACACTGATTACTCAATTATAGCTCAAGTGCATGCACAGCATAAACATAGCTTGCATGATCATTGACTTAGCTGAAGGTTTTGAAACAATTTGTCACTGGAATCAGATCACATTAATAAACTGACTATTATTGAGTTAGGATTCAGTATGAATATATAAATATATCCACAGATACATTTTAAAGGGTTAAATCTCTTAGCATTGTCTCATTAATGTGCACCATGCAAATGAGCCAGGTGCACATGCAGTTTCTTATCAGGATGTGTTAATTAACCTGCATGGCTACTGGGCATGGAGTGAATCTGCACAATGTCGCCAAAGCCTTTCAGCTCTTATCTCTGTGAGCAGGGAGCAGGTGTGGCCACAGGGCGACCCTGTGAAATTACAACAGGTGTCAGTCTGTGCAACGAGGTGGAGGATCCTGGGATTCAGAGTTTTTGGACAGGGTTGAAGGGATCCAGCACACAGTTTTGCAGACCTGTTACTGTCTCTTGTTTTAAGCATTCCTCCCTGAACCCCATTCCTGCAGCCCCAGCGAAAATACATTTCACCCAAAAATGTTGTCAAGGATTTCTGTGTCTATTAATGCTAAACTGCTCCATGCCCTCTCTCTGTCTCAGTAATGCAGAATGTTGGCCCTTTGAATGGTCAAATGTTGCATTTTGGATCATGAGATTCACAGCTGCTGTCTTTGTCCTTGCTTTCTACACCCCCACCCTGACCCCCTCCCACATACACACACATATGCATACAGACATACACACAACAATATGCATGCAGACATGCACACAAACACACACACACACATGCACACTGTCACACACACACACACACCTGTATGCATGCGCACATACACACAAACATACACATATATGTGCAAGCACCCATGCATGCACACACAAACACACACACACATTAATGCATACATACACCCAAACACATGCACCAACATGCATATATATACACACATATACACACCAATGTACACAGTGTGGTGTGTTTTTTCACTGCACAGGTGTAGCCAAGCTGTATCATAGCCCACAGACATTTTGTTTCTTTTAGCCTTCTTTGGAAGTTAGAGCTATCACTTCCCCTTTCTGCAGAAAGTGACACTGGGCTGTGGGTTCACATTTATAGCTAGGCACTGACGTTGTTTATATGATGCTTACTGCACAATGCATCTCAATCTGAAATTAGTCACACATGATAACATCCAAGCAACCAGCATAAACAGAATCCTGATGTTTTGCTGTATGTTTTGGATGATTCCGCCGTGATATTTCGGAGTTACTCTTTTCATAATCTCCTGACATTTAGCAAGATCCTATTTATAAGACATCATGTGGGGGTTTGGAGGGGGAGGTCCCCACCAGCTGATGAGTAACAGTTTGAACTTAAGAGGAAACCTCCTTTGCTTTTTGTGTTTCTGGGCCTTTCCTGTGTTTTTGTTTATGCAGAACACTAGCTAATGTGGCTTTCGTTCCATTCATGGTCTCGACTGATGTGACCAATAACCCCCTCTTTTGTCTGCTTTTTCTTGGAAAATGTCTCCATTTAGAGAAAGATGCCTTGTCTGCAGACAGGGACAAAACTGAGACAGAAGTGAGAGCCTGTCAGACCCAGACGTGTGTATGAAGGGTAAGCGTACGCACGGTTGTTTAGTTCGTGTGGTCTCCTCAATCATTATTATTATTACGGGGCGGTTCGCTCGCTTTCCAGACGTTTTCAGACAGTCCTGTTTTCCCCGTCTGAGGACTGACTCAGCGAGCCGCTCGCGAACGCAGACCATAAATAACTACTGCAGCGTATTCTCGGGCAAGTGAGCAAAAATCTGCGTCTCGCCGACACACTGAGAGGCCGGGACAGCCTCTGGCCCCTTCTCTCATTTCACACTGCTTTGGGAGACTCAGACAGGGAAATGCCACGAGCAGACTCATTTGAATAATCCCCTAGATAACTTTTGCGACTGTTACTGCTGGTGCACGAGATAGTGGCAGCATGTCTGTTGTTTATTAGGGCTATCCCCTAATGTGTTGAGAAAGCTCTTCTGCGCTTTGGACACTGCTAGGTGAAACTCAGAGCTGTCTGGTCATTACCTAAGCAAAGCACTGGGTCACTGAGCAGAAAGCTCAGGAGCAGCACCCTTGCCGATGTTTAGGTGTAGAGTTTGGGCTCGTACCCTCACTCGCGTTTGCATGTGTCTGCAGCCTGCGTCGGGCCCCCCACACGTGCACCCTGCCAGGGCCCCCAGGGACAGCCAGAGGCCAGAGTGTGACGGAGCAGGCCGGCTGGTTCGGGGAGCGGGGGAAGAGCACGCGAGGCCAGGAAGGGGGGGAGCAGCGGGAGAGGCGCCGCTCTCTGAACAGCCGGCAGCTCCGAGCAGAGTGTGTTCCAGGACTGTCTGTTCGTTCTCTCCCGAGAGGACCTTTCCCCTTTTCGCTCGCGAGTTCAGCGCAGAAGAGACTGATTGTCCTCGGCTTGCTGGAATGTGCGTGCATGTCACGGTCGTGCGAGGTGCTTACAGTTCCACTGAATTTGCTCTGCTTGTGTGTGTGCATGTGCATGTGTGTGTGAGTGCGTGTGTCCATGTGTGTGTGCGCGTGTGCATGTGTGTGTGTGTGTGTGTGTGTCTGCGTGTGTGTCCATGTGTGTGTGTGCATGTGCATATGTGTGTATGCGTGTACATGTGTGTGTGTGTGCATGTGTGTGTGTGTGTGTGTGTGCATGTGCATGTGTGTGTCTGTGTGTGTGTCCATGTGTGTGTGCATGTGCATGTGTGTGTGTGCGTGTACATGTGTGTGTGTGTCTGTGTGTGTGTCCATGTGTGTGAGTGCGTGTGTCCATGTGTGTGTGCGTGTGCATGTGTGTGTGTGTGTGTGCTTGTGCATGTGTAAGTGTGTGTATGTGTGTGTGTGCGTGTGTGTGTGTGTGTGTGCATATGTGTGTGTGTGTGTGCGTGTGCATGTGCGTGTCTGTGTGTGTATGTGTGTATGTGTGCGTGTGTGTGCAAGTGTGTGCATTTGTGCATGTGTGCATATGTGCGCATGTGTGTATGTGTGTATATTTGGATTTTTGTCAAACCTTTGTCCTCAGGGCTTAAAATTAGCCTAATTATATGCCTCTAAGACCCCTCCTCTAGACAAAGACATTTTGTTCAGCCAGGCTCAGCACAAGCCAGTGATGTTAGAGCTCTGCTCTAAGAAATACAGCCCTGCTGCATTTCCTTTTGTTTGGTAGAAAATGGGAACAGCATGGACTGGGCGTCGGCTGGGAGGAGAGGGTGACACAGGGGTGAGGAATCCGGGCCCTGTTGCTATTTTTAGCATTTGAGCCGCCAATGCGAGAGGGATCTGGCTTTGTGATGTAAACAGTGGCACACGCAGTCATGGCGAGCAAGAGCTGGGGGAGGGACAGCTGTGTCAGGAGAAATGGTGCCAGTGTGTTTTTTTGTATTGTTTCGGTGGCTTTTGGAAAGTGCCAGCTCTCCCTTTTGTGAAGAGCCCTGACCCCTGACCCTCTATGACTACAGGGCATGGGCGCTGGAGACCAGACCTTTTTTAATTCCAGCCTTTTCTGCAGAACGCAGATAAGACTGCGAGGCTCAGGACATGATGCCAAATAATTAATTATTCTCAGAAATGCACGCGAACCAGAGCAGGCCAGCGCAGAGTGGACAAAAGGGGGTTGTGGTTTACTTTGATAAGTGTGACACAGGGCTTTATTCAAGTGTCTTTCCTGAAATGCAAAGGTGCCCATTATGTGTCCTCCTGCTTTAAGTACCCTAAATACACAGCCATGTCAGTCAATCCGAGCACTTAACAAACAAAAGGTCCTGCACATTTTCAGCCTCCTGTCAGTGAAGATTTATATTGCTGATGGTAAATAACGTTGCTAGTTTGCATATACTTTAAATTCAGATAGGTAATGTACTTCATATTCAGGCCCTGTGTAACAGCATTTAGCACACATAATAAGAAGTCATAAGTCACAAATTTTTATACATTAGCTCAGCAAGTCAAAAATGCAATTCATCACTGCTCTGTAGTACAATGCGGATGACATTTGGACTAAAGGGCCCCAGCTTGTAATCTTTAGTTAATGAAAAGAAAACACATTTTTAACAGCTTTCATTTGCTGTCTTTTAATTTGCTTTATTGCAGGGAGTCATGTGGTTGTTTAAAGAGCACTGACCTTTCCTTTCTGAAAAAGCTAAACTCCTTTTTGTGATGTCTAAGTCATGTACAGTTCTGTCTTGTCAATGTCATTTTTTGTGCATGTGTGGTAAGTTCAAGCAACACATTGAATGGGCTTCTTAGGGAATATATTAAAGGGATCCAGGAAAGTTGTTACATTTCAAGCAAGATTTTAACTAATATGTACATGTTAGATAATAGCACAAGGCTGTAATGAGTGATCATATTTCAGAGGAATATCTTTAGTACCCTTTCAGAAATACTTAAACTAACCAAATAAAGATGGAGGCTAAAATTCACCATAGGTAAATTAAAAAGTGGTTGCCATGGTTCCCCGGGAACAAAGGGACAGCAGCATGGGTGTGTGGATTAAGGGAGTTTTTACATCCAACAGCTTTGACATGCACACATGGACCAACAATAGTCTGAAAAGTTTGACTTTTGGAACGTGCCTGTGAAAAGGACTTGGGCTGACCTTTGACCCCAGCATTGTGATGAGAAGGTGTGAGGCACACGTCACTGGGGAGAAAGCAGATGTCTGCCCCGCTGAGGAGGCAGGGCTCCACAGATAGGCAATGCACAGAGGCATAGGCTGCCTGCTGCACCACAGACACAGGGCGGATTTGCCTGAACTGAACTCAGGACGTCAGACAGTCTGCTGGCTCCTGGCCATTGATTTTGAATTGCGATGAAAGGTTTTATGGAGGTCCAAGGCAGCGCATGCACCCATTTAACATATATAACCAACTGTTAATGAGGCATGCGATAATGTCAATGTCAATAATGCCATGTCAGTAATGGGGAGTAGAAGGAGCGCCGCAGTGCTGCTGTTAGTGGGTTGGTATGGCACTCAGGGAGAAGGGCCCCTGAGCAGATCTGGTTCAGCTGTGTGTACAGTTCTCTCGCAACTGTATTACACCCCGGGCTGTGCCTAATGATACAGTTTCACACTGCTGTGCTTCCCTCTTCTGAAGATGGCTGTGGTTCCCTGCCTGCACCTGCAAGACACAAAAACAAAACAACTGAGAGAGAGAGAGAGAGAGAGAGAGAGAGAGAGTGAAACATAGCCATGTTAGTCACTCAGGATACGTGAGTCTTCCAAGGAAATAAATGATAACATAATAATAAACAGAGATGTGTTGTGTGTGTTCTAGGAAGCATATGCTCCTGTACAGCGGCTAGATTAAGAGTGACATGTTAAGACAAGGATTGTAGAGCCTACTACAGCACAGAGAACTTGTAAGCAGATATGCAACAGGCTCTCACACAGGTCTGCGTGTTTAATGAACTATGTGAGAGTCTGGAGTCTGTCTATGTAGGTTAAGCTGTGTATAGGAGGCAGACCTGGGTCAAATGCGTATTTGTTTTGGATTCAAATAATTTTGAACTGATCATATTGGCAGGCTCAATTATACCAGGCAAGATCAATAGAGCACAGAATTTGAATCCAAAACAAATACGTATTTGACCCAGGTCTGATAGGAGGGCTCAGAAATGAGAGAGATCAACGAGAAAGGCAATGTGACTTTTGAATAGAATACATCGCGATACAGTTCACAGGAAGGAAGTGAAAAGGAAGATAGCACGAAAATCATTTGTATGTGTATGTCTTTGTGTGTATGTGTATGGTACATTAAAACCCCCATGTGTGGCCCCATAAACAAATATCTCATTTACATTTTTATTACCTAATTTCAGCTGTTCACCCAGGAAGGGAAAATGTGGTCATTACATTGTTATGATCTGTGAGGCGGGCTGCGTGAAGACTGTAGAATTAGCGCTTTTTAAACGGAGAAGCCCATCATAAATACACTTGAATGATACGCTCATATCAGTTTACACATGATGATGGCACCGCGTGGGCGTGTTGCGCTTCTGAACAGATGAAAGGAGAAGGTCTGCGCTCTGCTGCGGAGGGACGAGATGACTTTGCGTCTCTCTCTGTGTGAGTAATGAAATGCAGAGGGAGAAAGGGCCTTTGAGAAGCGATAAAGTGACACTCGGCGCTACCTCTGATGACACGAGCTGACTAATTCTGTGAAAATGCCAGAGGAGAAATGAGCAGAGAGAGCCGCCGCTGGTTTACTGGAGGGTTCGACTTCAGGGCCTCGTCCCGCGCCCCTCCTCCTTTGTTTGAAAAGAGCGCAGCCCTCGTGACTTTTTTAGCATGCGGCGCTGAGCACGTGGCTCTCGTCTGTCGCTGCGAAGTGGTCTGCTGTCTGCGGGGAGGGCATCGATCAATCACAGCGGGGGAAAACACGTGCCCTCTTCCTCTATCGCTCGCCTCGCTCCACCCCTCTGCCGTGCCGTCTGTACCCTCTTTTAATGTAACACGGTGCACGCGTGCCTGGCTGCTGTACCCTGAAGCTGAAGCAGGTGTGTGATGGGTATTGGGAGAGAAAGGCAAGGGTGTATTTGCTTCATTTGCAGCGATGCCCACATAACCCCAACCCCCCACCCCGCTCCCTTCCCCCAGCCCATTCACAAACTTGATTCGACTAGTTGAAACATACGCTACAATCAAAAACAAAATCTTCCAACCCATCTTGTCACTCGCCCCAACCCCGACACACCCACTCCCTCTGACAAGACAGATACTGCTTGAACACTCCAAATTTGGGATACATGCCAGCTCTTAATTTCTTTAGATTGAGCTCAGTGCCACAACCTCAGTCAACTCTTCTCAAGTGTGCTGTTGTTCTCTTACCCGCCCCCCTCAAAACCCAACCCCCCATCCCCACCCCCACCCCCACCCCACCCCAACTCCCGCTGACCCCAGATTGTGGCTGGGTGTGTAACAGAGAGAGTTTGAAATTGGCTACACTTGAGGTTTCTTTCAACTCCCCCATTTTTTTGTGGGAAGTTCAAATTTGCACTAAAATCTACACTGATGGGCAACTTGAGTCTTTATGACTCTCTTGTGTGCCTGCCCATTATTTCTCCAACCTTTCAATTACTACTGATTCAGACCAGGGAACAACTGATGCTTTTATCCATACAATGGTTTCAATTGAGTCACTGAGGTCAAAGCTGGACTGAATTTGTCAAACGTTTTTTTTTATTTTTATGAATTTGATTCTCCTAGAATAAATCTCATAGATAAGCCCCTGGTCCCACACGAGCTGAACATTTATTTATTTATGTATTTATTTATACAGAAGCAACATTAATTCAAAAACAGAGTACATCCACTTGCTCACATTGTGCAGTGTTCTTTGCTCATTGAAGAAAAAGCCTTTTAAATGCTGCTTACTAAATCGCGTTGTCATAGGCACAGCTGCAAATAAAGAGGAAACTACACTCTTTGACAACACATTATCAAAGCTTGTTGGAGCAAAGCTGGTGCATTCATTTAAACTTTAATCACAACATGGCACTTGGACACATTCAGGGCTGTTTGTGGGACATATGGCTATGGAATGCCTTCATGTTCTGTGCACAGGAGAGAAGATGGACTTGCACACTTCCAATTGCAAAGAAGGGGTGGATTTGATTTATTTTCATTGGTATTTCCTGCTATTATTTGTGAAGCTCAAAGCTACTGGTGATAGCTAAACAATTTCTGAAAACAGACCTTTCCACAATACCCCCTTAAATGTCTTTTATTAGCCCACCCCAGCTGCCTGTGAGCAATAGGATTTATAATATACACAGTTCTTTTTGAATATCCATCTACAGATGAGAGTGCCCAGTGAAAGGCTACAGTATATTTTATTAATGAAAGCCTGGCTGCAGGTTTTGTATGTGCATCCATGATGCTCTTTTCTGTTACTACCTCATTTGTTTGCCTTCCCCACACAAACAGGAAGAGCATTGTGGCAACAGCAGGAAGTGTCGTGGGTGAAGGGTGATAAGATAATGAGCGCACTTATTTTGTTTTTCCCCAGTTGCTGTGCACGTCACGGCAGCGAGAGGCACTCTCCGGTGAGGGTGGCAGGCGGGAGGGGAAGTACCAGAATGCTGGGATTCCGTGGCCCGGCCGGTGCTGCGTTCCGGATTCCACGCCCACGGCTCGGCCTGGAAAGGGAGAGACGCAGGGGGGAAGCCCAGGAAGAGAGAGAGACGAGGAGGGGTGACTGGCCAACAACCCGGTGATCATGCAAAGCAGGGGCTCCGCTCTTTGGCTTACGCCACGGAGATAAGCGGGCCTCTGAGGAGACTCCCGCTGACTCACATCTGATGGGATACCCTGGGAAAACCCCGCACCTTCTCTTGCGCACACCTGATCACTTCAGGCAAATCTCACAACAAGAGGCTGCATTCAGCATTCATGTTTGTCCAAGGAATTCCCTACCTGAATGGAAACCGTTAATACTATTAATAAGCCTATTGCACATGCTATGAACTGGTGAAATCCCTGCAGTCAGAACATTCCCGAACATTCTATACTATTTAATGGGAATAAAACCATGTCCCTGCACTGATATGCATTATCGAGTGTAAAAGAGAAATACTGCATGCTCATTTTTGTCATTTGCGGTGAAATGTGTCACTGTTGCCATAAGCCAGTATAGATAATTGTAGGTATGAAACTCTGTAGCTGCTGTGTGCTCTCTTGCTGCAGGGTTGGGAGGGGGGGGGGGGGGGTAAAGATGAAAGGAGGACAGGGGGTAGGAGCGGCCCCCAGAGCAGCCCTGTAATTTCAGCAGTTCCACGGTCAGCCACA
This sequence comes from Anguilla anguilla, assembly GCF_013347855.1. Taxonomy (NCBI): domain Eukaryota; kingdom Metazoa; phylum Chordata; class Actinopteri; order Anguilliformes; family Anguillidae; genus Anguilla; species Anguilla anguilla. Next base: position 21,703,034 of record NC_049204.1, on the reverse strand, counting down.
GCCTCCCCTCAGACGGCCTGCCGCTGCATCTGCGACTCCGCGCTCCAGCGCGCTCAAGCGAGCCTCTGTGTCCCGGGATGGTGAGACAGACAATTATGCTGGCAGGGAGGATTTGAGGGAGAAAGATTTCAACCCGTTTCAGTCGCATTTAAAAGGCAAAGCCAATTGAGGAATGATCCTGGTCCTCATTTAGCCCCACTATAAAGGTAACCACCACTCCTTAAGGTTTAAATATAGTTTTACGGTCCTAAAAATAGGCAACCAGCTACACTATTAATAGCGGCCTGTGAGCTTTATTCTGTCAGCAGCTTTGAATGAGGCTCGGCAATTGCTACCGTGGAAATAAAGGCCCTCTGTTCTGGATTTTTTTTCTTGTCTCTCTGGCTTTAGTTCAGCTCTCTCCCGTGTGCAGGACCCCAGACTGCTGTTTCCCGGTTGAATCGCAGCCTCTGACCAGAGCCACTCATGAACACAGCTACTGTGCTTCGGCGTGAGGCCTCAGGGCAGCACATATATTTTTCCATGGTTTTGGAATGGCTGTTAATGCACACAGCCCGTCATTGTCAACAGGTTTGTCTCATAATAGCCCTTACTGACGCACCTTTTACACACCCTGTTTCCTCTATAGCCTACAATGGCTTTGTTCTTAAGTTGAACCCCCCCCCCCCCCCCCCCCTCCATCTCATGTCTACATCTCTCACTCTCTTTCTCTCTCGTGAAAGGATAAAGGGAATTCCTGTTTTCCGCCTCCTTCCAGGTTAAGACACGCCTTAATGCAACTGCAAGAGAAGGGCTGTTTATAAATCCAGAGAGAAGCTCATAGAGAGGATTATGGGGTGAGTTAAGGTCATATGAACATTAACAGTAAGCATCACTACTGGGACATGGCTAACCAGAGAGGTTGTAGTCTTTAGCCGATAGGAGAGTGTGAGTCCAACTGCTGTTTCTCCATTCATTTCAAATTGATGTATTATTGAGAAAATGTTGGAGGCAACCTACGAAGAAAGCCTGCGTACTTCATGCATGCATTGTGCTGTACGGTACAGAGGCCAACAAGATAGATATACACAGAAACCTGGGCAATTAAATGGAGCCAACAAAAACACAAACAAGGGAAAATCACAAAATAGTTTAGTTGCATTCCATGTGTTGTTATGTTTATTTATTTGTTTGTTTGCTTTGCTCTTGTCCAGAAACCTGCTATTATAGCAGTAAATCATATGAAGCTTAGGTACAGATGAATTTGAACCATTAGCTAAGAGCAATCTGTGTGATAATTTTGGTGACCTACAGTAGCTCTCCTTATCTGGATCAATAATCTGCTTGTTTGCAAGTGGCTTGTGATATTTGTTCGTAGCATGTTCATAGGGACTAAACTAACAGCATCATTGCACTCTCCAGTAAGGTTATGGTTGTAAAACCAGCTCTCAGTGCTGTGTTGCCATCTGAACACCAGCTTTCTGAGCACCCTGTATACTCACATCTGCTGTAAACCAGAAATCGTTGTGTCTAATTTTGCCCGCGCCTTTGGTTTATAATGTTAAAACAAAGCGCTGATCCGGCTAAACATTAAAGTGTTGAAATAAGCGGTTAAATGAATGGTTGCGCTGTGTGGCATTTGTTTGATTTGGTTTATATCGCAGGGTGGCATTAGGTCATAAAAACAGAGCTGGTGTCTTTTTTTAATCTATATTTTGAGCTCACAATTATGTAGCAGACTGGACCGTTCTTCCGGCGCATTGGAGGTCCTTGCTTTTGAGTGTCCCTGCTTCTAGACACTGTCCATCCATGCTGAGACACGAACTGGTAGACTGACAGACGGGCAGAGCAGCTAAGTTATTCCAATTCACAAATCAAGCCTTTATGTAGGATCATTAAAAAAATCCATGTTGGGTAGGCAGCATGTCTTCGCCTCTGTCTGTGTGTCAGGAGGAGACCAGAAATGTCTCTTTTTGACAGTTTATTTTGGTTGTAAATCCAATGCCAGCCGACTTACCCCACTGGAGTAGGTGTTTTCAGTCTTCTTTGCTGTCTAAAATAAATTTTGTATGGAAGGACTTGCTATATAAAGCACTACCAGTGTATTACAGAAACCACTGGCAAAATTGGCATTTGTCACCCACAATGTAATACTTTAACTGATTTTCCCAGTCTTGGATGCATTGTAAAGCATAACATTATGTTTTCTATGACTTAAAAGCAGACTGACCAGAATTGTGTGAGCCTGTCAGATTTGTGTCTGATTACAATGTAGAATCCATATCAAAAGCCAGATCCTGCTTTTATGTGGTAATTTGGTCTTAACTTAACCCAAATGTTAGTTCTTCAAACCAACATATCTGCTGAAGACAACTGGACTTAAAATTCTTAGCACAGTTGTAAACTGGAAGTTGAGGTTGTGCAGTGATCAACTTGTGCAATTTATTTTGTCAAATTATGTATTTTTTGTAATTTAGTAATGAGTATATAATGTCCATACCATCAGTCCAAGTTAAAGTAAAACAATTTCATAGCTTGGCGAGTTCAATGTCCGTGGAAGGATCATTGCAAAATATCAACAGCACAGTTCAAGAGAGGAAAGCCACGGAAAGAGGCCCCTGGATGGGAACCTAAGCAGGAACAGAGAGTAGTCTGCAATGTGCCTCCAGGGCCGCAACTACCATTAAGGACACCTAGGTCCGCAGTTTTATTTTTCTTGTGTACATTTTCAATGCCTATAGTTAATTTTCTTCTTTGGTGAGAACATTAGTTGCAATTCATTTAGGAATGGAATGAGCAGTCAAATTTAAGCCTAATCTTGAGTAATACAGTATGTAAAGCATTTACACCTTAATATGCATCCTCAATTAAATGACTAAATTAAAGGGGGGTGGGGGGCGGTGGGAAGCATAATCCAGCCTAACCCCCACCCCACCCCTCACCTCACCCCAGCCAAATCTCTGGACCTCGGTATTGTTTAGGTCCTGGTTACGTCCCTGTGTGCTACTTTTTATTTATTTATTTATTTTATGATTTATGCTTATTTGAGGTCTCTTCCCCAGAACTGTGCCACAGCATGACTGCCTCTCCTTACAGGCCCAATGCATGTTGGCTAAAAAATAAAATAAAATAAAAAAGTTCAGCTGCATGGACAATAAGTGGCAGTGTTGAGGTCTCTGTATGAATAATCACACTAGTCTTGTTTACTTGCAGTGTCTATGAATAATAACACAAATCTTACTTCCTTGCAGTAAACCTTGTTTACAACAAATGGGAACTGATTAATGCTTGGACCTGTAGGGCTCCAGGAAATATTCATTTACTCTATTGTTGTTCATTTAGCTTAATAAATGACAGCAGACTGAGAGTAGGCCACCAATAAAGCACTAATTAGCTTCCTGTTCCTCGAAGTAATAGATATGTGCGAGGTTCAAAACAAATGTGCTACAATAAATGAACTTTAACTGTTTTGGTTCATTCAGTTCGTTACTTCCAAAGTTTCCAGATAACTTCTGTAAAAAGGGGTTAGTTTTAGCTATCCCTTCAATAATTTAGCAAACCCATAAAAATAATCAAGTAGGCTATAGGCTGTGTGACTACTTTTGCTCGCTCCAAAATGCAATATAGCATGCCAGCTGCAAGCCTACGTTCCCACAACGCGAAAAATGACTGGTAAACGAGATTTGCCGAATCCCATTAATTGTTGTATTAAAACTGATTAAAACACGGTCACAATCTCAAAGATGAGAATAAATTATAAAAGCTATTTCAAATGACATATCACAGCAATTTACATTAGCGTTCTTTGCGTTCCAGTGGTGCAACTTCACACAGTTTTGCGAATTGCCACCAATGTTGGCAACCAGGGGCATATGTAAGCTTATTTGATTAAAATGTAAAATGATTGTAGACTACATTTAGTCAAGCGGTAGTGTCACTTCCAACCAAGAAGCGATTACCAGCACGTGCATGTTTTACAATAAAAACTATTGAATGCCAAAACGAATAAATCCTGTGCAATAACGCGCAATATTAACTTGCCCTTAAATGGGCAATGACGTTTCCGGAGTTTCCGTCAATACAGCACAACCATCTTTGGTTGGTATTCGTGATGAGGTGAGGTGGGAGAATGTTGTTTATCCGACTGCCCCTTTTGCCGAAAAACAATTGATGTCCATTGCTAATCATTTAGTCTTTGATAGCCTGAAGGCTGTATTCTTCAATGAAATGGTTGTTTTGCAATTATTAACTGGTCAAAATAGAGACTAGCATAATGCTATATAAATTACAGTCATTTTTATTTGTAAATGTAACTCATAGGCTATTTAAATGTCGAAGTATAGGCTTTGCAACTGATGTAACTGATTGCATCAATAGTTAGAAAAATACAAAGCCGAACGTTAAACAATTTCGTGTCCAGTAGGGTACGTCTGTATCCTGCTGAAATCTAAGTTAGTTGACGTTATAATTTTGTGTAGTAAACCGCCAAGCAAATAAATCCATTCAAGCATGCAGTTGCAATGCAGTGCGGATAATCATTAGGGCATTAGACATTTAGCATTACTTATGGGGTCGCTGAACCACGAATCATAGATACCTTTTTAGGTTCGTGAGCTACAAGGTGCATGGTACATGCGCACTGCCTGGTTCCGAAAGTGAAAACAATCATGGGAACCCTCTAGCTTTTTCCAGAGTGATCTGCGTCGTAGTGCGTCTGACGTAGGATTTGCTCAGACACTGTACGTCTACGTTTCCGTGCGTGCTTTCCACTCCCTCGCTGAGCTAATTTGCACACGGAAGGGTTGCCTGTAAAAAAGAGACAAATATGGCTCTGACGAAACTGAATGCAATATTAATGACTATGCTACAGAATATGTTTAAACTTTTCCTTTCTATTTTTGGGTAATCATATGCTGATTTATACACCGTCCATTTTCTCCTTAATATTTTAGTATCTATATCAGAATTTGTAGGGAGATGTCATTATAGCATATGCTTGTTGTTTTTGTCATATTAGAGGGTTTATGCACTTCCATTCTCACTTATGATATGAATTCAGGGTAAATTAATTAGTGCCTTAAGCCAGCAGCAGGCATAGTAAATAATGACAATATATAAGAAATTTAAATCATAAGCCTTGGGGGTCCAGCTGTAATAATCTTAGGTAAGTGGATGATTCAAAACAGAGAAGTATGGCTGTGTCCACTAACCATTCTTGCCCTGTTCCTGTGTGTGTTTGAGATAGTTGGAATACTATGGGAAGTGGACAGCAGATTCCAGAGCAAATGGTGAGTCACGGAAAGAACATCAGCAGTGGGAGGGGTGGGAGTCTGTCTGCACTTTTTTGCATTTCATTGGGTGACACTACTGTTTGTTCAATACAGCAGTATTGATTCTACTGCACACCTAGCCTCAGGAAAACTTGTCAACCAGGGTGAAGTTTAGACTAATGCTTCTTCAAGGTATTTGAGAGAAGGATTTTTAAACATAATTTTCATGCCCAGTACTTAACAATTACTTTTATGTAGTGTTCTCAATATGCTTGGGTAAAAGCAGGGATTCACCAACTAGCTGGATTTCTATGATAGCTTCTTGGGGTTTTAGAGGGGTACAGTATATTGTCATTCATGATGAAGTCCTGTGGATGAGTTTTGCCATATGTTCAATGGGTGTGGTAGAAGCTGGGAACCTCCCTCCCCCTCATTCCAAACTCCCTTGCCACTGAGCCAGCTGCTTCCAGGAAACCCCTCTTCTGCTTTATTTTGCTCATGCACACTGATAAAATCCAAACAAGGGTTTTAAAAACATTTCTGTTTGGTTGGTTAGATAGTGTGTGTGGATTTAAAATTCTAAAAATAATTATTACATTTGTTTAGACTCAGCTCCTTCCTATCCTATGCTTTTTCCCCCAGTATATGCAATGGCAATGAAGACCTGCATGAAAGTGCAAAGATGAGTCATCAATGAGACAACAGGACCCTTATAAGGTGTGTACGAACAAAAAAATAAAAACACGCTCTGCTTCACAGCTGAGTTCAGTTTTCTTTTCTCTGTCAAACTCATCTGCTGCTGACAGAGAGGGGACTCTTATCACAAGCAGTCTACTGACTATGTGCAGAAATACACAAGCTGAGGCATAGACATATTTTTTAAATCAAAACAGTAGACTAAGGAGCACACAGAGTTCTCAATAAGAAATGGACTGAGAAAAAAGAACCAGATGCATTCATGAATAAGTATTTGCAGGTGGAGACACTCAATATGTGTGTCTTGCAGCTGAGCAGGTGGTGCTTGGGGGCACAAGTGTGCAGAGGACAGAGCAACGAGCCAGCTCAGCAGTACTGGAGGCCTCGGCCAGAGTCCAGCATTTTCTCTGAGCTGGACTTCCTCCTCCTCGCCATGGGCCCACACCCAATAACAGCAGCACTGCTTTGTTTAAGCAGCAGCTGTGGGACTGGGTTGTCATAGTCTCTTTTGGCTTGCAGGCAGGGAACAGGCCATTCTATCACAGGAACATTCACCAAGAAACGTATGCTCTGTTAATCCATTAAACTCCAAAGGCTACTGGTCAGGCTGGCAACTCAGTATTTCATATATCAGATCCAATACCTTGCACTACTCTACATTTACTGGTATATTCTATCCTTTGCTTAGCTGAGTCCACAATGGCAGCTAATGATTTATTTTTGCTTTATTTTATTGTAGATCCTGTGTTCGTCAGAGAGGTGTGTGTGTGTGTGTGTTTTCAGCCAGAGACCGCCCAAATTTTTCCCGGTTAACTCCCAGTGGCGGCACCGCAGCGAGAGACTAGTTTGTCCCGCTCTCTGCATGCTGTCTGCCAAATTAAACATCGCTCCTGCGTCACCGGCCTCTGGACTCTCTCTCATTCCCTGTCACTCCCAGGGCTGGGTGTCACAACATTACTGTGGAATAGAGGATGTGACGCAAATATCAGGAAGCAAGGAAATGCAGCTCGTCTCACTGCTGCTGGACCTCATGAATGCAATACCCATAATCCGTTAACTGTGTGCACATGTATTGCTGAAGACAGAAAACAGACTGTATAAGCAACTACCTTGGTATTTCCCTTTTCTTGTTGTTGCTGCTGAGCTTGTTTGTCTGATAAAATTCTGTAAGTTGGAATGGAACACAGTTGTAAGGGAACCCCCTCTGGATTTTTTGAATCTTCTCTGATCTTTTTTTTTGGTGTTTGTACTGGCTTACTTTGCTTATAATTTTACTGATATTAAATTGTACTGTTAAATAAAGTCATTTATTTTCAGCATTCTGCTCAAGAGTAAAAGAGCAGTGTTCCCTTGGTATTCCAGCTTTAAATCCTCTCACCACTTTTCAAGTCATCTAACCTCCATATAACCCTGCTAACATCCTAAGTATTCAGATCTATACTATTTCTATGGACAAGATGCATGTGAAACGAGACACAGTCGGGTTGTTGCTGAGTTGCATTTCCAGAATTATACACATCACAGGGACAAGAAATCCCGTCTGTTAGCAAGAGCTGCAAAGACCAGAGGCTACTTCAGGTCAGGGTTTTAACATAAGCCTGGTTTCCTCTGATCTAACTTAACTGTGTTTTCTAATGTATGCCAATATGTTAGTTTAAATGTCAACTCATGCTTAACTGTATTTCTAACTGCCTAAGTGCTGGTGAACCTGGAAGATTACAGCTGAACTTGCCTAATACTGCCTTCAGTGCATCACACTGTATAGTGATCACATGTTCATTTGTAAATAAACATGTAAAATTTCTCACCAAATTTGTTTTTTCTGGTTTAAAATGAAGAACCTATAGGCTTTTCGCCTTCATTCCAGTTTTTTGCAGGCCCCATTGGAAAGATTTTAATTAAGTGTGCACAGCAATACATGCATTTGAAGTGTTGTATGTAGTATGTATATAAACATATGTTACTGTCTAGTATAACCTGTTGATGACATCAGAACAAAGCTATGCTATCTAGCTAAGAGCAAGTGCTGAACTAAATCACTTTCTATGGTGTTTTACAACAGAAATATTCCTACATGTTCTTTACTCACCGTCCTGACCGACCAGAAGTTGAGCTGTCCCTTCTACCATATCTGTGGTTGGCCAACATACCTGTCTGCCAAAGCTAATGTGCCAAAGTCAATGTGCTGTGGAACTGTGTGTGACTTTCCTGTGCTATAGGTAGTGTACATTTAAGGCAGGCCAGTGGAAACATAAATTATGGCTTGTTAGTACGGTGTCTCAGGACAAGCTGTTCAAATGGGTGTCATTGTAGATACTACACAGGTCCCATGGAAATGAATGTGGCCATAGGTAAAATGGATGTGCTCTTGAATCTGTTTTCAAAGGCTTCCCCAGCCCAATTATTCATTACATTATCTTCGAGACTAATGTATTGGCTTAGCTTTGACTCACTGAACATTAGCGCGTTGAGATCATCACCTGCATAAAGCACACTAAGTGCACAAAATTACAACTGAATTATTCTACTTGTTAGTCTGTTGGTTTCTTGTCACTCTGTAGGTTATATAACTTACAAGTGCAAGGTCAGAGGTTCAGAGAAACACTATTCTAAACGTTTGCATGGAGCAGTCCACAATCCTACATCCCACCCCTTCATTAATTTAGCAGACTTTATTATCCCCCCATGGGCCTAATATCTCTAGTCTGATGAATCTTGAATATTTCTTAAAACATTCACGTCTATTATTTCATAAATCAAATAAGTCTTGACTTATTTCAAGATCCCTACATTCAAATAGCATGCACAACACAAAAGTTCAGTGTTTCCATTCAATAATTTATTTATACTAGAGCACTTGAAAACATACTTTAACCATACAGTAGTTCATGGGCATATATTACTATTTTTTAAATTACAGACAAATAATAATAATACATTGCAATCTACCAATCTTTCATTTTGTAATAATCCACCTATGAAGCAACTGCAAAGCTCGTGTGTTGCAGATTCTTCCCCTCAGCACATTATAAGCATTAGCCGTGTGCTCCTCATTCAAAAAAACTGCATTCCTGCTTAAAACAGTTCAGCATGACATTCATTTCACAAGTCCATAATGTTCCTTTTCCGCAAATAGGTGCCATGACCCATTATTAATGTTACAGTCTCAACATCGGTAAGAGGAGTTCCAGCTTCCCCCTGCGAAGTGAAACTGCAAGTCCGCTCCCACGCTGCTGCCGCCCTCGATTGCTCCATCAGCTTTTGGCAAGCAACGGCGAGACTCCGATTCGGCTCACTTTCCTACAGCTCCCCTCTGCCGCCACCGAGCTGTTCCGCTTCGCAAAGGAAGAGAGCGGGGTTCATGCCGAGAGCCCACTGTCCCTTTGACCTTTTCCGCACACACTCTCCCAGCACTAGAGCTGCCACAGGCCGTGCGGGTGTGCGGCAGTTACCGTGCGATGCCTTCTTGAACGTCGTTCATATTCTTGAAGAATGACGTCTTCAATTTTCCATTTACGCTTTCATTTCTCCTTTGTCAGTTCCTTCAGCGCTCCTCCAGGGCAAGGTAAGGTACCCACTGGTTTTTGCAGCGACTCTCTTCGCAGTAGTTGCCGACTTCTTTCAGTGCTTGGCATTTCAGTGAGTCTACGTGGGAATTCTGAAACCAAATAGATGTAAAAGGTTAGCAATAATAACAGCAGCCTAAATAATATTTCGTACCAGCAATAGCCCAATAGCAACTAATGGAACTACGGAAGTTTTACTGGACGAAGGATCTCTAGTCCAAGCAAGTGTTAGTATGCATTCAGCCTCTACATTACCCATATTTGCATATGCGCTGGTCCTACTTATTCAAACTACGCTTAGACAAAACTGGCAAAAAGTCTAGATGGCCGCTGCCTATAAGTCACAGCAAGATAGTGCTAGAGATACTTACGGTGACAAGGAGGCAGTGCAGATCTTTGGCTTCGTTGGCGTTGCTGTCAGTGGTGCTTGTATCACCGAGGACCTGTTCTAGACGTCTCACGCCTGAGACGCGCAGGATATTAATGTCGTTGTCGCAACAGAACGCTTGGATTAGCGTGAAGTGAATCTGCAGTGCAATGTCATCCTCGTCCTCCTCATCAGTCGCCAGTACACACAAAACCACACTGTCTGGATCGCTGTGGAACATAACAAACGTACAAATAAATGCAATGCTCAACAATAGTAGTGCATGTCAAAATATGTAGGCATATCACCACGATTAAGTAGGGCACATTATAGCATGAAAAATATCTTTAAATTGTTCAAAAAGGAGAAGCATACTCACACATTCATCAGCTTTGCAGATTCGTAGACTCCGACCGTGAGGCAGTCTTGTCGCTGGGCAGCCACCAGCAATTCTTCTAAAGCTTGACCCACAGACTCCATTCTTTAAAAAAAAAGACATTATTAGAATTTGCATATGGGACACGTAGGCTACATAAACAAATTCTCAAAACTTGCATTCTCATAGCTGCAGTTTAATTCTTGCAATGTGCGCACGCAAACTGTAAGAACTGCCGTCTTATATTCCACCGTAGTTCTAGTGCATAGGCTACCTAGGGAAGTGATACGATTCTAAAGGTTTTCAGTAGTGCGTAAACAGATATGACTCTTACCTTTTATCGGTAATGTTGCATCCAACGAGTTCTTCCAGAGTCATGTTGAATTCAAACAGTGTTATAATCCACAAATTGTAGGATAAACTCCAAAAATGTAAATTCCTGAACCAGGTTGTCTGCTGCTGGATGCCGTACACAAATAATCCAAGTTCTTCGGCTTTGCAAGGTTTCTGTGCAAACTCATCCAATGCTCAGTTACTGTTACGTTGACCAGTTTCTCTCTTGTATTACCTCGTTGTATGCTCTTCAAACCAGCGCTACCCAGTATTTATGGGTTTTTCTTGTGGGCGTGCTTTATTTCACCGAAACGGTATTTCATTGGCCAGTCTCTTTCGACTTCTCACCCTTTACAACAATTGGATAGTTTTTTTTAGAGGATCGCTGTGGCCCACGTGGGCTTGTTTCGATAACCCCGCGTCCCCCGCCCTAGCTATTTATTTATTTATTTATTACGATTTTGAGTTCCAAGGAATTTCCTTCGAGCCCAGTCCAGGTTTTTATTTTTTACAAGTTAAGGAAACAGAAAGTGAAATAGTCAAAAAATTAAACATTTTTGCAGCCTCATACGGCAGCTTGTAAAGGCATGTTATGTACTCTCACGAATTACACATTGTAGCTCTCCAAGCATGCACATTTGTTACATATTATGGTCAAATTAATCTGCACATTTATTAGTGTTATCAATATATTTTCAGACAAATTACGTGCAAAATGTTGCAGATTTTGCATCGTGTGCATTGTTCTTGTGTAGACACTGTTAGTCTCTGCAGTTGGAAATAAATTGAAGGGACATGTACGGGTCGTGTTTTTATTTTTATAGCACCTGGCCTTCCTCGTTTTTAAGGAGACAAACATTCCCGTGAATTGCCTTCATATTGTGCAACTGAGGTAACAGTAAAAAATAAAAATAAAAAGTGTCGACAGACCTACTCTTGTGAGCGTCTTACAGTATCCTATAGCTTGGCCATTCCTGTCTTTTTCTCTGCCCCTACACACATGCAAGGTTTTTTTTTTTTGTTTTGTTTAAAGTAGAATGATAACAGCCATCCCCAACATTCTGCCTCTTGAATGTTCCTGAAATTTTGTGCATTACCAGGAACTTCCGTCACTCGTCTGCGTTCCAGATCTGCGTCTAATTATAGGCTCTAGGGTCACAAGATCAGAGCTGTTTACAAATAGCCACGACAGGATCAGCTTATGTTATGCAGCAGCATTACAAAATCATAGTATCTAGGTTCACGGATGATGAGTCCTACCTATGTTGCATGCAATTTATTATGGCGAAATTAATATATAATCTTTAAACGAATAATGCACATCAGCCAAACAAGGAGCACGACAGAAGCCAAAATTGTGGTTATTACATTGTTGGTTCATTTTACTAAACATAAACACAAAAAAGCAAATTCTCAGGTTTTTTTGTCAGACAATAACTCCTGATGTCGCCCCCTCGCGGTTTGTGTAAATCATTACAAGGTATGGAACATGTTGTAACACGTTGCAATTTGTAGTTTCCTGGAGTGGGTTTCAGTACTCATGCACGGGGTTATAAGTTCAATTCTTGTTTACATGATTGCTTTGCAACATTTATGAAAAGACGGTTATGATATCCAGACCACATACATCCAGTATCACAGCCAATATTAAAAATGTATCTAGAAGTTAGTGTTGAATGGCTGGTTCAATTTACTACTTCAAAGGGGGAAATTAAGCTATTCTACGTCAGTATAATAACAACAAAAGTGCTTAACGGTTAGTCAATGAGTAAAAGAGAGTGATCTCCAATGACACATACATAGGCTTCGAGTTGTCTTCTATCAATCGATATAGATTTATTTATTTGTTTATTTATTTATTTATTTATTTATTTATTTAATAAGAACTAGTTTTTTCCTTGTCCACGAGCGTCATCTTGTGGCCATTTCTTTTTCTTGCGTGGTACTGAAATCACAATGTATTTAAGAGACATGGAAGTGTCTCTTAAATTTTTTTATTTCTGTGTAATTTTATATTTGTGTTAGCGTCTTAAATAATCTTGGTCAAATGAATTAGCTTATTTGTTGCAAATCTTTGAGTGAAAAATGCATTGACTGATTCAGATCAATTTTGGAGAGGGTATAGCCAATAAACATTATAGTGATCAACTTGTGAGCCAATATAATGACTTTTCAGACGCCTCGACGTGCAAAGCATGTAGCCTACATGGTAACAGCACCGATATTGACACTGATTCACTCATATACTCCTGGCGAACGCTTTAAATATTTTACCGACAGCAGTGAAACGCAGGGACGTGCGTGGTTACCGAATGGTAACGAGTAGGCTACAAATGGATTCTCTTGGATTCCTTCTGCGTTATATTCTTCATTGTCCATAATAATTTTGCAACTCGTGACTGTGAATGTTTCCACTTGTATTGTTTTAAGGGTTAGGGGATTTATTGTGATTTTGGCTTTCGATAAATATAGTTTGAGCGCCAGCGCTATGCAGCCTATGTATTTTCTTACAAGAGACGCGTGCACAGACGTAGGACGATTGAGGCAAGTCGCTTTCAGGTAGTGATTCACGACGCTGCATGACTCATTTGGCTCGAGCTAGGAGACGACGAGGAGTCACATCACTTCGATTAGTCACTGCTTACAGTCCCACCTACTGGCTGCACTGTGTTAGAAACGTTCCAGTGATTTATGTAGAACAAAATCGCTAGAATACATTGGTGTAGCGTAGCCTACCAAGTGATTTGTAGAGCAAATGATGCCCTATTGGCGACTGATGGGTAACACGTTCAAATTCTGCGGTGTTGTGCAATACTGTTAATTGTTTATTCAACTGTTCATTGTTCAGATCCAACAAAATGTCTCAAAATTCACTGGATGGCACTTCAAGTAGCCTAATGTACTGTACTAATAAAGCACGATGTATTTGTAAGACACTAGCCTACTATACTGTTCTGTTTTCCAGGTGTTTCTTTGAACTGCAATTTCCTGGGGCAGGGAATTTGCTTGTGTTTCCCAATTGACTCGGTGGTTTGTTGTTTTTTCTCTGTTCCCTCTGGAAAGCATAGCTGCTTTGTCCAGCTCTTTGTGAAAATGCGATTGTGGGTGTGTGATATATGTGTGTGTAATATATTTTGCTTAATCAGTTTGAGACTGAAAAACGGCCGAAAATGCACAACAGTCAATGGCGAGTTTGGTTGTTCTTTTTGCTGAGGTGTCAATGAAATGCAGTTTCCTCTTAGAAGATGAGGTGTTTGAATTATAATAAGAATGGAAGCTGTCCATTAAGACCAGGAACTTACGTTGACTTTGTCTCTAATACACACGAAGTGCAATACCCATTTTTGACCATTTCACACGGACACGGACACAGGAGATTTCATGCTGCGCCTGTTAAGGTAATTACATAGTTTATTAACCGCCTGGTTGACTCGCTGTATTGGGAGTCAATCACTGGCATTGCCTTGCCTCCATTTCCCCTTGATGCGGGGCAGGCAATACACATGCCCAAAATTCAAAGCACCTAACACTTCACCTACCAGGAAGGTATATAATTCCAGCAACGAGAAAGCACAATTAGGTCTATGTAAGGTCTAATCTATATGAACAAGTTAAATATCCTTGTTCATGTCTTTGGCCTTTTTTAGCACAGGGTTTGAATTTTGTGGAGTTGTTAAGGGGCTGCCACATTCTTAACTGAATTCAGTTCACTGCAGGCAGTCAAATAATAAAATTATATATCTATAGTGTATACAGTGTACATAAGTATTTGGACACTTTTTTTTTGTGGTTTGGGGCTGGTACTCCAGCACATTGGATTTGAAATAAAACAATAAATACAAGCTTGCAGTGCAGACTGCAGCCATTTGAGGATATTCACATCCATATTAAGTGATCTGTGTTGGAATTGCACTTTTTATACATAGCTCGCCATTTTAGGGGACCAAAAGTAATTGGACAATTGGCTGCTCAGTTGTATGGCCATGCTGTATGTTGTTGCATCATTAGTTCATGCACAATAAAGCAAACAATAGGTCTGGAGTTTATTCTACGTGTGGCATTTGCATTTGGAGTTTATTGTTGTTATCTTAACATGAGGAGAATTTATCAGAGACATAGTCAAAACATTGAGTGTGTAAAAGTAAACATTTTGGTTCATTGTTAAAACGAAGAAGACTTTGGAACAAAGTCTTGTGGACAGATAAGACAAGTATTAGCCTGTATCAATGTGATGGTGATGGCAAGAGGAAAGAGAGGAAAAAGAAAGGAACTGCTCGTGATCTCCCCCGCATTTGTGAAACATGATGGAGGTGCTATGGTTTGGGCATGTATGGCGGCCACTGGAACTGGCTCACTTGTCTTTATTGATGATGCAGCAGCAAGATTAATTCTGACAGGTACAGAAACATCATATCTGTTCAGATCCAACAAAATGTCTCAAAATTCATTGGATGGCACTTCAAGGTGTTTTTTGGGGTAGAATGATCTTGACAGGCTAAGTCAATCACCCTGAATCTAACTGAATATGTGTTTCACTTGATGAAGACAAGACTGAAGACAAAAAGCCCTGGAAACAAACACAGAAATGAAGATGGCTGCAATATAGGCCTGGCAGATAATCACCAGGGAAGATATCCAGTGTCTGATGACATCTATGGGTGCAGACTTCAGGCAGCCATTGAATGCAAAGGATTTGTAACTAAATACTAAATGTGAAAGCTTTATTTAAGATTATATTATTTTGTCCAATTATTTTTGGTCCCCTAAAAAGGAGAACTATTGTATAAAAAGTTCTGTAATTGCTACACAGGTCACCCAATATGTATGTAAATATCCTCAAATTAAAGCTGACAGTCTGCACTTTAAAGTCCTATTCATTGTTTCATTTCTAATCCAATGTGTTGGAGTTCATAGCCAAAACAACAAAAAATGTGTCACTGTCCAAATACTTATGGACGTATACCGCACTGCATATATATTTAAGATATTTTTCTTTGATCTTTTCTATAGGGATGTCTGAAATACGTTGTATAACACAATTGTAAATATTTCAAATGAGAAAATTATTCATATTAATCATCAGTGAAATGTAGTAATTAACTTCATATATTTACCCAACTTCGTAGAACATTCAGGAAAATGACTTCTCCCGTGAAGTTTTTAGTCATCTTACCCACATGGGGGTGACATTGTACAGGCGTTCTGTTAAATGAGAGGCTGAATGTGAGGTACTTCATGTCCCAGCGTGCACTACGGCAAATGCCACAGGGACACCTGGGTTGCCAACTTTGACATTTCAGTTGCAGTAACCAATTTCGCACTATGGGATTTAAAAATTAGTTTGCCTTTTTTCAAGCAAAAATGCTTCAGTTGAAATGTCAATATGCATTTGTTCCTAATACAGCAGGCACGTCTGTGTTTCCTTTGTAATTAATCTCAAGATAAGAAGCCAGTGGTTGTTTCCAGACCTGGCTCAAATACAAATACATATTTGTATTTGAAAATGTAGTAAATACATATTTGAAGTATTTTCAAATACATTTACACATGAAATACTTTGTATTTGATTTATTTAAATTATTTTAATGGAAAACCAAATACTTTTTCAAATAGTATTTAAAAAATAAATTTCTTTAAATAAATACTTTCCTGGGAAACAAAATACTTTAGTATTGATAGCCTTTTAAAAATACATTAAAATACAAAAACAGTTTTAAAATATTTTGAAATATTTCTGTAGTAGACAACAGAAATGACTGAGCCAGCAACAATATAGGCTTCATACTCAGACTTCTTGATAAGCTACTTGCCAGTTATTTGTACCCGTACAATCTTTTTTAAAGTTAGGGGCCTTTTACTGTAATATTATGTACAATTCCAACTTATACATTTTGTAAGGTTAGACACTGATAAAATAGAATTCAGCCATGCTTATTCACTACCAGTTAACCCCTTTGTGCACAATGCAAATCTGGCCAATCCTTGCCCATTTAGGGGGTACCCTATTTAAAGCTTTATAACTCCAGATGTGAGCATCACAAAGACTTGTTGGACAAAAATAGCTTAAATGAAGCTAGACATTTGTACCTTTTACAATACTAACTTAGATTAGTTTATATTCATAATTTAGTAGAAATAAAGTGCCACAGATGCAATTGTCTAGGCAAAAAAGCAAAAATGCATTTGCTCTTTTTTAGTTTCCAATGAAATACTGAGAGATCCCATATATAAAACAGGTTAAATTATACATGTCCTGGATCAAAAACTCCTTGACCACATGCATAAAATCTAAGAGTTCATCTTTCAGAGTTCTACAGTATATTTTTTAACAGACATAATATATATCCTTGATAAATAAGATACTCTTTTTAAAAGAGTAACTTACCCTGTGAAATTACTGAAACTGGACATCTGCCTTTGTCCTTCTGACTCTGCCCTTATGAACCTCTGCCCCCACTGGCACCCCTACCCCCCACAGGAACTCAATCGTTCTCGCAGAATATGGATGCGCGTGCGCGCACGCACACACACACACACACACTAAAATGAACTTAAACATGAACAAACACACAAGGAGAAAGAGACACATGCTCTTCAATTGGAATTTAATGAAAGGAAATTCACCTATGTACTACATATTCAAACCCCAGCCACATGTTCTATGACACTTATTTGATATAAGTGGCACCATATCATAGAAGTGGAGTGTCCAAGGTTTTCAAAACACCCCCATATCACTGAGACAACATGTCCAGGGGAGGCAGCAGAGCATGATATTTATTATGCATTCACCAAACAACTGGGATTTCATGAAAGAAATTTGCTTGTGTACTGCACATTCAAACCCAAGCCTCATTTTCTATGATGCTTATTTAATATAAGTGGTACCTTCTGAGTGAAGGGTCCAAGGGTCCATCTGAGTGAAGGTCCAAGGTTTTCAAAACACCCTCATAACATTGAGACAGAGTGCAGAGCATGATATACTGTATGCAAACTTTTCACCTATACACACATTATGTGTTAATACACTCTAATTCTCCTTGCCAAACTACTGTAATACCCAGCCACATTTTCATATTTATTTGTTTTAAGTTGCATAGTTCAGGGTAGCACACAATGTTGCAGTGATACATTTTACATTACTCTAATTCTTCCCTCACCATTCAGTTAAACTCATATACAAGTGTATTGGATATTGTAATAATACTTTAAAGTAATGGAAGTATTTAATTTTTATTTCTCCATTTCAAATTGGGCCTTGTTGTCATTGTAAAAAAAAAATAGAAAAAAGGAAGACATATTTGCTTGTAATTAATGTTAACGTTGTTCTAACTGAAAAATGAATAGTTTTACAGTGTCTATGTTTAAAATCGTTGTTTTAATATTATTCCAGCATAAATGAATAGTTCGTATTTTAGGACAACTGTAGGTCGATTTTTCCTTAATTAATTCCATTATGTTGAACGGAATAGTGGTTTTATCGTTGGGACTTTTATTTTGAAAATATAAGACTCTCGCGAAAGTCCTTACTGTCGGTAGCCTCACACTGCACGTGTTAAATCTACAAAAATCTAATTGATTATAGTATTTTTTGTATAGCTAGACATGGCTGAATGTCTCGGAGATATTGTTTATCGAAAAGACAAAAATGTAAGTTTGTTTTACAAGTTTTAGGTAACGTTACAAGTTAGGTTGCATATGTCATCTAGCTAGCACAAATAAGTGGGGTAACTAGTCATAATGCGAGTATAATTTAGTATACGCTAGCTAATGTAGTGCGTTGTACACAGAGACTGTAAAAAATACAGGTTGTACAGCTAGCGACGCAACACTGTGAGTGTCTGGTTGTAGCCTACTTTGTTTATTCAACCAGCTAGTTAGCCGATCTTCTATTTCTGGTCAGTTAACCCGGTAATTTAGCTATTTAAACACGATTCTAAAAGATCTAGCTAATAGCTGTAACACGCTTTAGTTGATTTATATGCAACATTAACATTAAGATTTCCTCGTATGAATCTAGCTAGAATAGCGATCAATCTTAGCTTTGAATAGCCTGTTGTCAGGAAGCCATGCGAAGTTGACTAATTTTAATATATGGCTAGCTAAATCGAGCATTTCAACGTGGAAAAGCTATTCTTGGTTGCTAGGACATGACAGTCGAAAAAAGGAAGAGTACTATTTGATCCCTCCTATTCACATGGCTATAGGTAGCCTAACTAAGAAAGATAGACAAATGGAAGCTTCTTGCGACCAAATGCACGACTTGATCATTACCTTTAGATACTGTTGTGCAGTAACAATAATTTTTAAGCGCCAACTAACGAGTTTTCTTTCATATCAAGACCACGCGAGTGTTTAGAATCAGTTGTATTGCAGTTAGCTCGTCAGTTTGTTGTGTGTTGTGTGTGTGTCGCAAATAGCTATGTGCAACGTGGGATTAGCTCCTTCGGGTAACCGATGGCTGAGAGATACCCAATTTTATTGATCGAAGTCAGCAAGTCTATCACTATGTATCATACGTGTGATTTCCCTGTATAAATGAAGGTTACATGCTACAAGAATAGTGCTGCTTGTAGGGCTTAGAAGTGGCTTTGATGGTCATAGCTTAGTTCTTCTGAACATTTTTTCCCCCAGTAATCTCTCCTCCCTTGTACCAAGTTTTTCTAGTTTTCTAGCAACTAAATTATTGAATACAATTTACCTGTGCCATTTGAAGGTGGAAATTTGTTGTTGTGCTTTGTGAAAGGGATCAGCAGGAGATCACATTATTTTTTGATTTCCAGTTGCATTACGCACTAAATACACACACCCATGATTTCACCTGTATTTTCAAACATTGAGGTCCTTTTGTTTGCAAACATTTCAGGAGGCCTGTCTTACTACTTATTCCTTAGTAATTACTTGCTAACACACTGGCTAACTTTTATCTAGTGTGATTTGCAGAATGTCACATGATTTTAGGTAAGGGAAGAATACAATTAAGTAAGCGAAGTATTGTACAATGTATAGCCGAATACATGCGATCATTATAAAAATGTAAGTTATAAAGTATTTAGGTATACCACTAAAATTATTGTTAATGTCTGCCTTTTTGTGTAGGTATGTTGTTCAGCAGCAGTGGCAGATGACAACTCTGCTCTGGTGAAGGCATATGAGAGAGCCCTAAAGTCTTTTCAGGTAAAACCAGATGCATTTGTTTGTCTCATCCGAATTTCGACCTTGACTTTGGTTGACATGGCTGTCAACTGGTAGCAAAGGAATTGGAATGTTCCAGCTTCACAAATTTCAGTTAACAAAATCTTTTTGAAGTCTTTTCAAAGGTGTGCCATGTGTCTCTCCTTCTCCTCGTGTAGAAAGGATCTACGAGTGAAGGAGAGGAAAGTGTGGATGGAATGAATGAAAAAACAGAATCTGGTGAACAGGGCAAGGGACCAGAAAAAGAGAGGACAGCTACACGGGTAAGAGTGAGACAAGTGAGCTTCACAAGCCTTCAGAAGTGCTCATAAAAATATGAGACCCCTGCAGAATTTCTCATAAGGGACATTGGCTGGATTTGTGTGTTTATGAGTAGTCGAAACAGTAGGGTCAGTACCAGTACCTTAAGTAAGCAAGGCTCTACACTAAAATGTTTTCAAGGAGCACATGTTGCTTAGCTGAAAAAGGTTTTAGCATGCTAATGCATCTCAGTTAGTACACACCAATTATCAGCAGCTGGCGTTTTTAAAATGGGAGCATTAAAGAGGCTTGGTAAGGATGAGTATGACTAAGTTATGGCATTTTGAAAAGCCATGTCGTTTCCATACAGCACCAGCGGGCAGTGGGGTCCCGGTGTCGTGCCGTATGGTCGGAAGATGGCCTGCTGTACCCTGCAGTACTGGTCTCGGTGGAGGGTGAGCGTGGCAGGGTGAAGTTTGATGGCTATGGTAATGAAGAAGATGTAGAGCTGAGTGCCCTTCTGCCAGAACATTTAGATCAGCCCTGGAGAGAGAAACAAGTAAGGAGGCTGTCACCCCATGTTTACCTCTGATATTTGTTGCTGTGGACCTGCTTTTTGGTATTTTTAGGTCATTTTTAGTTTTGTTTTTGGAATTGTTGTTATTGTCATTTGATTATGGTGATAGTCATTATTATAATTACTTCTTATTGTTATTATTGTTGTTATTACTATTATTATTGTTGTTCTTGTTATTATTATTCAAACTTTGTATTTTATATTGCATCTGAAATACATGTAGTACCCTGGCTGTGCTGTCTGGCTAGCAGAAAAAAGTAGTTAGCAGTGCATAACTTTTCCCTCTGACAGCAGTGGGTGTTGGGGAGCCGTTGTCGTGCAGTGTGGTCAGAAGATGGGCTGGTGTATCCTGCTGTGCTCGTCTGGAAGAAGGGGGACCGTGGGAGGGTTCAGTTTGAAGGCTATGGGAACGAGGAGGAGCTGAATCTCAGTGCTCTGCTGCCACCAGAGGAGCACAGGAGCAGAATGGAGAGTGTTAATTCAGCCAAGGTACACAAGACAGTTCATCACCACACTGCACATGGGTGGCACTACAGAACCAGTAGTTGTAATTCTGTTTGTGGTCACATGCTTCATGATTCTTGTGGGTGATTTGATTTCTTATCCATGAAGTTTCAGTCAGCTTTCACAAATGTTGGGTAGCAATAGTCTTGGATTTCAGGAATCTGGATTACAGTTTTATCCTCTGATAATAAGAAATGGTTAAACAATGGATATATAGATGATAAATCAGTGCTGTGCACAGCAGTGTCTGGCTAATTAAAATTAATTAACAGTTACACAGCACATGTACTTCTGAATTCAACAGAGGGTTGATTTCCAACCAGGCGTACGTAATGTTGGAATAAGACTGTTCATTTTGGTGAGTGAATCAACTGCAAATCCCCTCCTCCCTAGGTTCTGAAGACAGGGCCAGCTAGCAGCAGAAACAACAGCAGTAACACAGATTGGAGGAAGAAAGATAAAGAGAACATCACAACAAAACAAGATTCAGCCATAATTTTTCCACCAGCCTGCACCACTGTGGGTCTTCATTCTCATTATCCTGTAGCTCACTTCCTGCAGATTTGCTCCTCCTACCGTTTACTTCCTTCTACTCACTTACTGCTACTCTGCATCTCCTCTGCTTCTCCTACAGCTCACTTCCTGCTACCCATCGCCTGCTCTGCCTCTCCTGCTACTCACTCCCTGTTGGTCTGCTCCTCTTCCAGCTCACTTCCTGCTACTCAGCTTCTCCTCTGCCTCACACTTCCTGTTCTGCATCCTATAGGTCACTCCTGCTGCTCAGCTGTGGATGCTCTACTGAATGTTCTCTCTCTGATTTCTCACACACTGAAGTAGTTCACCCCAAAGTGAAACTTCCCTTCCCGTTTTTAACTTGAAAAGTTTTAATTTAGCCTGACATTGGCAGCTTTTCTCTGTCTCTCATTTCCATGCTGTCTTATACAGGACAGCAGTTCAAATGAATGCAAAGGATTGGATTACTTTTAAAAGCCCTATAGAAGCTTGTGTGCTTGAAATAGAGTGGTTGGAAAGTAAATATATTCTTTAAAACCAGTATTACCTTTTTTGTTTACTTTTCTTGATTTCTTGACAGTCAAGAAACCTAAGGGCTGAATTTGCTGGAGTGTTTTTATAGATGCAAAGTAGTTTGTTCTCCCCCCACAGTTACTCTGTACTTTGCATTTAGCCGGTAAGATAATAAGCATCAGTGTTTTATCAGACCGTCTGTGACCGTGTGTTTTTCAGGGTGGGGTCCGGGACAGCGAGAGCTGCAGCAGTGAGCCTGGGACAGAGCAGAAGGACCAGAGGAAGTCGGGCAGCTGCAGAGAGTGGCAGATAGGGGCCTGTCCTCCATCCGCTCCTCCCTTTAACTTCTTACCTCTGGTACCTCCCAGAATCTCTGCGGTGAGAGACCGATGCTTTGCTTATACTCTGTTTGGCCTGTGTCCCTCAACCGTACCAGGGGCTGGAGGATAATTCATAGAAAAGCAAATGGCCGTCCTTATGGGTTGTTTATCCAGCCAAAAGCACCCATTCTCACTGTAGTTATAGGCTGTATGGTCCTGAATAGTCTTCTGACCATGCCAGTAGCAGAAGTGTTATACCAGTATACCTACAGTGCTGTGTTTATGTATGCACTGTGGTGTAATGATTAGGTAACTGGCCTTGTGACCTAAAGGTTGTGGGTTTTATTCCCAGGTAGGGCTCTGTGATTGTACGCTTGAGCTAGGTGCGTAACCTGAATTGCTTCGGTAAAAATATCCAGCTTTATAAATGGATACTGTGTAAATATGAGAACGTTGTGTATGTCACTCTTGATCAGAGTGCCGCTAAATGCCTGTAATGTAAATGTAATGTAAAAGGCACTGTTACTGTGTATCAAATTTCACATAGGATTGGTTGTCATCAGCTATACATTATGTGGCATGGCTACAATAATGTTTATTTTTTTTAAATTGGTATTCATGACTGAAATTCCTTTGCCAGTTGGCTGATGACCTCATTGTTATGCTCATTGCAAAGCAGTGGGAGAGGGGGTAGCAAGCACAATTTCCTCAAGCATTTTCATCCCACTGACACAGCATCATGAACGAATGTTACAGTTATACCCTCAAGCAAATATTAACATTACATCTGAGAACCAAGAAATAAATGAGATGTGAGATGATTAACCTCACTTTCTTCCTGGATATCACCAAGCACTGGTGAAAATGTCAGTGTAGGTGTGTGAATTCTGATATGAAGGCAAATGTTTAGCATAAAGTAATTTGTAATGAAACATCAGTTCTAGTGTCCACAGGTTTCTTTTTGTAACTTTTTTTAAAAAATCCCTCTGTTTTGGGAGAATCTACTTATCCTAGCTGTTAATGTATGCATATACAGTACAGTGCATAAGTATTTGGACAGTGACAAGGCTTAAAAAATATATATGCGTATAATTATTTTGGCTCTGTACACCAGCAAATTCAGTTTGAAATGAAATAATTCGATAGGAGGTTGAAGTTCAGACTGTTAGACTTAATTTAAGGGTATTTACATCCATATTGAGTGAACCCTGTCAGAATTACAGCCATTATTATATATAGTCTCCCCCCTTTCAAGGGTACCAAATACTAAAAGTAATTGTGTTACGGTCTCAGTACTTTTGTATTTGTATCTGTCAGTTACCTTGTGTTTCAATGTGCATATAATTATAATGTAAAATTCCAGCAGGATATCTTGCCATCAACTCCTCCCCCTCCTCCCCCACTGCCAGATGTTTGGCCCCCATGGGGGGCGTCTGGAGAGGGGTGTGAGGCGTTGGACTCGGACGTGTCTGCTCTCTCCAGCATGCTACTGTCCTGGTACTTGTGTGGCTACCACACGGGCTGCTACATGGTAAGTTCCCATGTAAGTAATCCCTGACCAAACAGTGTCATGTTTTGTCTTTGTATGATTACTTTCAGTACATATCAATATTTTTAAGTATTCAACTAATATATGAATACACACACAGGTGTACGTATATGAAAGTCTGATTTCTGTGATTTTACTACACCTTAGTGTTACCTTGTTGGTGATTGCTGATCCATGATCTGTTTTTTAGGCCATGCAGCAGGCAAAGGACAATCGTGAAAGTGTAGACAAGAAGACACACGAACCCAGCGGCACGTATGGGAAGTACAAGCATTAGAGAGGTATGCTTGTTGAATATTGTTTTTTTTTTTTGTTTGTTTTTTTTTTTTTTACCAGATTCATGCACACAATGCATTGTAAACAGGTTTATTCAAAAGTGGATTTTTACTGTAGTAATACATGTAATAGGCTTTAGAACTGACATTTGTTGTCTTCTGATTGTAATTATTAAAATTAATATCTAGTATCAGTCTCTCTCACATTCATGCACTCCACCCCAAAATAAATAAAAGCTTAATAAGATGAGAATTGGCCATTGAACCAAACTGGGCTTGTCATTTTGCGTGCAGGCTGTGGTGCATCTTGCATTGTGCCGTACCTGATCTTCAGCACATTAAGTGTCAACACATACCAAGTGTCTGTGCATAGCAAAGGAATCGCATGAGGGCAGTGTATTGGTCTTGAACAGATGGCCGCTTATTAAGCTTTCCTTTCCAAGCTGTGCAGGACTGAACTGCGCATAAATGATATCAATAACCTTTTTATCCCTGTGTTGAATTTCAGCCTCTGAAAGACTCTGCTGTGCTATGCACTTAAGTAACAGTGGGACAGAGGTCATGGCTTATATGAAGTAAGACCCATCTTCCTGACACAAGGCAAGCTGGATGGGGAGAAAACAGAATATGGGAGTGATGGGGTTTGAGAGAGATCGCATGGCCAATGGACCAGAGAGAGTTGGAACCTGTGAGTCCACAGGAAGTTCAGCCAGGGAAGTTCCTGTTGATAAAATCCATCTTGGTTTGTGTTAAAAGGAATTTTCTGAAATGGCGAAACTGGATTGGAGAGGACCAAGAGGAATTCTGGATGAAATGTGTTGTATTCCTAGCTCTTGAAGTTTTACTCAGGTCTTCAGAACACTGCACTATGGGATGGAAAGTTTGATTTCTATTTTGATTTTAAGTTAGATTTTTTTTTCTTTTTATACATACACACATACTGTTGCGAAAACCATCTTGATATCCGTGAGTATGCAGGAGATAATGTGGCCTTTCAGTCTTTTAAAAGTGGATCATTTGTGGTTGTCTGCTGAAATTCATATCGAATTGGATGATTAATTAAACAAATCAAAATCACTACAAATGTTTCTGTTTATCCATATCCATCTGTCAATTTTGAAACCATATCCATCTGTTTTCCTGAACTGTTATGTAATGCAATTTGTTCAAAGAAACACATTTAAAAAATGAATTTTTCCTGAAGTTAAATTAGTTGTTCACACTTAATAAAGGAAAAACATAACTTAAAGAATGCTTTTGATGTCCTCTCTACTTGATTGAACGTCATTGAACGTGATTTGGGGCAGAATTAACGTTCTAATAAAATAAAATGAAAATAAAACTAGATGGCACTGTTGCATTTGCACCTTCATGCAGTCAAATCTTTTATTGGTAAAATGTACATAATCTGTCATTTTTTAAAATCTTGTAATATAATGGGGATTAAACACCTTTACAGAGTGACGCACTGTCTGGCTTTGACCTCCATCCTAGCCAATCAGACTTGCATTCCTACCGTGTTCCATTGGGCGTGACGTCCATACCACAGTCAATATTTGACCCATTAAATAATTATAAGATGGTATAAATTGCTTGGGGTATCTTGGAAGTGTAATTGCCTGAAAGTGAGGGTGGTGTGTGCATGTGCGTCTAAGGAGGGAGCTCACTCAGAGGCAAAGAGGGGGCAAGTCTTCCTGGTCTGCTGGATCAGTTTGTCTTGTGACGCAGGACTCCAGAAAGGTCACGGTGTGCAGATTGGAACAAACCACTGGTCATCAGCTGATGTCATCAGCTGGTGTCTGCCATTGTCTGGAGGGCAGGAAGAGCGAGACCCTCTTCCTTTTCTCATTGAAGTGTAAAATATATTAAGTTTAATCAAAGAAAATTAGTATGGGGCACATTGGAGACGTCATGAAAAAGACATGGGAAAAAAAATGTTTCTAGAAGAAAAAACCAAACAGAAAGGTAGAAGTGTGAGGGATGACTTTGAATGCCTAATGAAAATGAATGTGAGATAAACCACATGGTCAAAAGTATGTGGACACCTGACATCCAACATCTCATCAAAATTATGCTCATGCATATGGAGTTGGTCCACCCTTTGCTGCAATAAGCCTTCTGGGAAGGCTTTATTCTAGATGTTGGAGCACTGCTGCAGTGATTTTCTTCCATTCAGCCAGAATAGCATTAGTGAGGTCAGGCTTGCAGTCGGCCTTCCAATTGATCCCAAGGTGTTGGATGGGTTGAAGTCGGGGCTCTGTGCAGGCCAGTCAAGTTCTTCCACACCAATCTCAACAAAACCATTTCTATATGGACCTCACTGTATTCCCAGGGGCTTTGTCATGCTGAAAATGTTGGGTTTTAATGAGCTGACTGAATTCTGTGAAATGAGTTGTATTTCAAGGGCCTTAATATTTGAAGTGAAAGTAGTTGCATGCCCTAATGCTCATTTTCTTCTATTTACTGGATTTAGTTAACTTCAAAATGAAAGATTAAGTTCAAAATCATAAGGCCTAACAGGTTGTTTCTATGTGAAAAATATTGATTTAGGGTTTGAAATTCAATGAAGAGGCTTTATCACAGGGGGTCTGGTGAGGGTGGGTCATTTTTGACCCTGTGGACACTTCAAGGCACTTGCAAAGTAGAATCAGGTGTCCTAGTGCTGGGCTAAAACAAAAACCTGGAAACACACCAGCATTTTTTGGATAAGACTGGAAACCCCTGCATTATACTGTGTGTGGCTGAGCAACTAATACCATGGTCGTATGAAACAGAATAGTAAAAATGGGTGGAAAGTCTTTTTTCACTGTGGCCCCAGTAACAATAGTGTCAAAGGTCGGCTTTTGATATTTATTTTGACAATTATATTTATAGAAAATCGTGTTGCATGTTTACACTGTCATTGCGATTTGTGTTTGGGGAAGGTAGCAGTGGCAGGAAAAAGGCAGTGATCCAGTCCTGTCTGCATTTCAAAATGATGAATATTGCAACAGCTGATGTCAACGACTGGTATAAACCTGGGTCTGGATACTGTAAAAGGTACTGAGCCAGCAGAAGGTTCTTTTCTCTACCTACACGCTCTTCGCCTTCGTCACTCGGCTCGAGTTCTCCTCCGTCCGCACCATGGCCAGCACACGGCTCTCACTCATGTGTCTCACCTTCGCAGTGCTTGTACTCTTGGTTCATTGTGACAACTCGTTGGAAACTCGCTCCTTCGATGACCCCATCAAAACCCAAGAGGAGAAGGATCTGGTAAGGTAAACTTTTTTTGTGGGGTTTTACGTTTGACCTTGGAAATGGACGTAGTTGGTCTTGGCTTACATTCGTTTAATTTGAATTTTTGGCTCTGTGGTTATGGTGACATGCTATTGGTATATTACTGTAACTCAATCACACTTTACTCTAGCTAATTTTACAGATGATTATAATGGTATGCAATATTGTTTTATTTGTTATAGATACTAATTAGCCTACTGAGGTATTATGTTATTCAGATTGTTATTTAACAATCCGTGTAGTTTTAGCCTAAATAGCTTGAGAATGTTCATTGATTTGCATGCAAACAAACTGTCTTTTGACTTGGGGATAAATTGTGCAAGCCGAGTTATCACAATTGTCCTTCGTTCTTCTGGCAGATCGAAGCCTTGCAAGAAGTTCTTGAAAAGCTAAAAAATCAAAGAATGCCTGCAACAGAGAAAAAGTTGGGCTGGGTTTCTTCGGTAAGATAGAACCTTTTGTGATCGTTGTGCTCTGAATGAGCACTAAACTATATTTTCTGATTGTTTGAAAGCTACAGAATATGTTAATTTTGCACATTTTAATCTCATATTTTCATATTTTAAAATGTTCATTATTGTCATATTCAGTGCGATGCAGGTGAGGAGTGCGCTCTTCGCAAAGGTGCAAGAATTGGAAAGCTGTGCAGTTGTCCTCGGGGAACGTCCTGCAATTTCTCCATCCTGAAGTGTTTGTAGTGACTGAAATCAGATGGGGTCCCTTCCCCTTCCTCTCGAGGGCAAGCAATGTGTCTGGAAGCTGCGTTCAGAATGTACATTGTCGAGCTACCCCATCTTCAGTTTTCAATCAAGAAGGGAACGAAGCCTTGCCATAAATTATGACAAATAGTTTTTATTTTGCAATTAATTTTGTTTTTAAATGGTCACTCATAAATTTAAATAAATACACACATGGTTTATAAAGAAAATGTAGTCTTGCCCTGTTGTTTTTAGCATATATATTAATATAAGATTGCTGAGCTAACTTATTCTTAAATTATAGGCACACATACAGTGAGCTCCATAATGTTTGTAACAAGGACATTTTCCTTGATTTGGCTCCGTACTCCACAATTTTAGATTTATAATCAAATTAACAGGTGATTAAAGTGCACATTCTCAGATTTTATGAACAAATTAACATATTAATGTTGAATGAAAGATATAAATGAAAGTAGCCATGTTTAGTACTTTATCTGATATCCTTTGCATGTAATAACTGCTTGAAGTCTGTGATCCATAGACATCACCGGGTGCCGAGTATCTTCTCTGTTGATACCATCTTCAGCTCCTGCTTGTTTCGGTGGCTAGTTTTCTTCAGTATATGAAATAAATGCATGTTCAGTTGGCTTCAGATCGGGTGACTGATTTGGCCAGTGTTCTATTTCTTCTTAATAATGTTCCAAACACCTGATTTTGGTAAGCTATGTATCTGACTGATTTTTTCTTATTTTTCAGCCTCACAATGGCTTCCTTGACTTTCACTAGCACAACTTTGGGCTCATGTTGATAAACGCCAATAACAGACTTCAAAGACATTCAAGAGTCTAGAATCAAGACCAGATAGTGAAAGCTCTCTTATACCTGCAATACAGAAGCAATTGAACACATCTGACCAATGATAAAAGCCTGTGAAGCCATTTGTCTATTTGTCCCAAATATTATGGTGGCCTGAAATCTGGGAACAAATGTATAAAAAGCACTGTAATTCTACATGGTGAAACCAAAATGTATCAAATACCCTTCAATAAAAGCTGAGAATCTGCACTTTAACCACGTGTAAATTTTTTATTACAAACATAAAATTGTGGCTTGCAGAGCCACAAAAAAAGTGTTTGTCCCAAACATTATGAAGCTCACCTTATGCAGTCCGACCACTGGAGTTGCTGTTTAAAACATGTCCATACCACATGTTAAAAATAAAAATTTACCACATTAAATCTGATATTTTGAGCACACACACACACACACACACACACACACACACACTCACCCTTGCACAAGCAAAGTCCTTTTTCCTAATTTATTTTATTGCTTCCTCTCTGTTATGTGCTTCGTTTATTTACAGTAATTCTTTGCAGGCCAATAGATTGTCTACTTCAGGCGAGGGATAATGGATGAGAAGTGCTCGATAAACCCATTTTCTGATTTCAAGAAAACATAAAATCCATGCCAAAAATTAGGAGGCAACTCAGAGTTCGACCACCTTTGTGGTTGCATTATAATATTTCCCACTAAGGGGCGCTAAGTAGCCAAAAAACGAACAACGATTCTCTCCTTGACTACTTTCCTGCACATGGCGCTCAAAACCACGCGCTCATCACCCTGGGGTTTCAGAAATTGTTGCTGTAATATTATTTCACAGATTTAATAATATTATTGCAGTTTATACCTATACAGTTCCCTTTGTGGCAGGATCGTGGGTTATTCAATATGTCACAATTTTCGAGTTTGTGTTTGGAAATGGAAACCTAAGACATATTTGTCAAACATAGACTATGCCCCACTGAATACCGAGCCAGCTGATCACTTAAACATGTTATGGAAGTTACATTACATTAAGTTAAGAATCCATTACACACGTAGGCTACACACACGATAACTCAAGCAGCTTTTAGTTTCCTTAAAATCTGTTTCGAGCTATTGGAGAAAATTAAGTATTTTATTATTTTCCACATCCACATAGCCTAACGAAATCTAGTTCGAATGTCGTGGAGTTTCGTGTACTTCATGAATGTTCTAGTTCCACAGCAAATAATAGCTACTGAATTAAACTTCAAAGAATTTTCTGAAAATACGGTGCTAAATTTTGAGATATGGGCTAACTTAAACGTGGTAGAATATTTTCGTTTTTTTCTTTCGTTTATTCAAATGAAGTCCGATTTTAGCGAGGTTTTATTGGCCACACCGAATGCCAATCAATAGGCGCCCGCCCCTTATAATAATGTGAGTCTCTTCGAATGACATCATTATATGAACTTTTCAACATGGCGACAGAGCAGACTGGAGAAATTGATGCGATGGAAAATTCGATCCGAACTTCCCATCCTGGGTTTAGCAATGAAAAATATTCTCTGCTTGTTATTGTCGGGGAACACAGCCGACCTGGCCTTGTGGATTACGTGGTTGCCGAGATAGAAAGAGGTAACGTTTTATATATACATATTGATAATCACCCGGCTCGCGCCCCCCTCCCAAGTAGACATCTGAATTCATGCATTTATGACCAGTTAACGTAGCTATCGTTCATTCTCATAACGGAAGTTGTCTGGGTAGTTAGTTTGGGTAATTAAACAATTTTGCATCGTTATTCAATTCCAAAAAGCAAAAAACAAGCTAGCAGTTTAAAATTTGGAGGAAGCCAGATAGACTACAGATTAGATATAGCTGCTACTGTAATTAAGATACTTACTTAAATTATATGCCAGGTAGCGTTTATTGATTTGAACTTCGTTTTATAACGGCAAAATATATCACGGGTAGAAAGCCAATACATTATCTTCGAATATAGGGTACATGGGAGGGAAAAGGGGAGATAAATTTTGAATGGTTTTGTGTTTCACTTCTTGTAGCTAGCGTTCGTAGATAATCGTAGATTTGCAGTGGTGAATGTGTAAATATAAATTGGCTAGCTACGTGGATAAACATTGTCATACGTAACGGTAAACCTGCTAGAGAGATCGCTAGTCAAGCCCTGTTTGTGAAGAACCTATAAGGTAGTCATGTAGCTAAACGGATAATCTTAACTTAAATTTCCCCAGGTGCTGTTCTGGTGTGTGGTCTTTAACGCTATGATTCTGGTTAGCTAACTTAAACTGAAGTAGATTTAACTATTGTTGTTGACAGTAACTAAGTTAGGTAGCCATGGTTAGCATGGTTATCGGCCAAGACTGACCTGCATTTTTATATTGTCTGCCACAGGATTTATCTAGTTTGCTAGCGAAGGTGTTTGGTTGAAATTAAGCATATATCGATAATATATTTCATCTCATAATAGTGTAACTAACGTCGGTAAGTTAGCTAGTTATATGTGTTTATTATCCAGGAGATGTCATGTGTCATAACTGTTTTTCATTTTCAATATGGTGTAACCTAAGTAGCTAGTTGCACCAAGGCATTGGTTTTGTAAACACACGCATGCTAGCTACTACAGGTTTGCTATCTTAGCCAACATGACACTCTTTGTCTGCATTTAGACTGTATCATGTTAGCCGCGCCCATTTTCGTATTATTTAAATAATGAATGTAATAAATATCGGTTACGTCAATACTTGAATACCTGTGTATTGAATTTGCTGCACACTTTGTGAAATGTGTCGTTCTTTACCAAATTAGAAAATCCGTACATGTATTGCAACATGTATTACGATTTGAAGAGCTATGGTTTGATCTTCAAATCGTATTTAGAACAAAATTAGATACTTCCTCAGTCAAAAATGAATTCAAGGTTTAAGATCACAAATATGTTATTAGAATGTTCTTAACTGAACATTCTAATGCCGATATAACCATTACTACTGGAATTCTGGAACACTGACTTGGAATTTTGAAAAAAAAAATATTACAAAAACCTACTCTTCAATGGTTAAGGAAGGAACGTGAATTGTAACGCTTATTGAGAGACTTCCAGAATCACAGAAAGTTGTTTGCATTATGAACTCTTAAGTTCAAAAGTTCAGTCATTGTTTTTTCAGCATGGAAGAGGGACAGGCAAGTTTCTCAGTCCTTGACCTCAGCAGTGTTGGCATAGCACAAGTAGACTTCTTTACTATGCTACGTCCAGTTTGTGGTTACTTTTAGATTTTCCGTGCAATTAATGTTGTGTAACAAACCAAATTGACGGTTGCCCCATATTCTTTGTCAAAGGAATTCTGTGATTACTTGGAGTTTGCAATGTAGTGGTTAAAGTTCGGAATTCTTGATCTGATGGTTTAGAATCTGAATCAGTGCCACAGGGCTGGTGTTCTTCAGTGAAATGAGGTTTCAATCTGAGTGCATTTTCATAGTAAAATAAAGGTTAAGTTCAGTTCAGTTCAATTTTCCTATTGCACTTCTTACAGAGACATTGTCGCAAAGATGCTTTACAGTAAAATTAAGCTCCCTAAAACCAGCAAGAGAGGTTTTTTAACTTCCAAGTGGGAAACAAAAAAAACAGTGGTGAGTGAAATTTGCTAAAGGGAATGTATCTCCGGAATAACCCAGCTACAGAGGGACAGCCCATCTTCTCTGACCAGTCCAGTGTCTGTTCTTTGGCTAAGGGCTAATAGGGAGGTAATGGGGACTGTCGGAGCAAATATTCACAGTAGCTGTAAAGACTATTCTCTGAGGTGTGATCAAGTGGCTATAAATGTTGCGAATATGTTTTAAGTCATTAGGTAAGGATAATAAAAGGGTATCTGTGGGTAGGGTTTGGAATTTGAGCCCACCTTTATCTGTTTCTGGCTCGCTTTTTAAGTGGAAGAGGAAAGGATTAGGCCTACATTCTCACAAGATCATTGTTTGTGTGCCTGTTCCTCAGACTGAAGGTTTAGTGTAAGGGTGAAGTTATTCAGTGCAGTGCGGAAAGCATGAGTTCATGAGCAATAGTTCTGCAAAATAAAAGGAAGCTTGTGATGAAGGGCGAGGGGGATATGCCCTTCAGTGAATTGATAGATTAATCTTTCCATGAATTCATGTACATTTTGCAGTTCTCAGAGTCTTGTGGTAGAACGGTTTTATCCAGAAGGCCCCCTGGCCATCACTCTACCCCTGATTAACCCTGAGAGGGCTCATCTTGTATTGAGAGATTCAGCACGGCTGGTCTGCAAGGCCAAGGCCAAGGAAGAGCTCTGCGTAACAGTGTTTTTTCCTTTCTGCTGTTTTCTTATGTTAAGGCTGTTCCTCCAGGAGAAGGTAGAGTATTGTGGATACATATCATGGTGCCATTTCTTTACTAGCTCACTCTAAACTCTAGTAACTCAGAATTAATTTAGTATTGCTCCGTTTGCATATTTGACTGCAGTGGCGGAAGTTCTGTCTAACGGCTACTTGAACGGAGCCTCAGGCCGATATGTAAATGCTGTGCTGAAGTTGAGTTGGGTGCATGTTTTTAATGTAGTTTCTGTTCCCTCCTTACATGGGGGTGTGATCTGGGGAAATGTGTAGTTTCTGAGGTGTGTTGGGCATCTGAAGTAGCCTACAGCTCCTATGGCACCACTCAGAAGTTCTTTAAGGTCTGCCAACCATTTATTTTATATTTTAAAAGCACATTTCCCTCTGTATAGTATAACTTCCATACCTCCCAACAGCCCCCTCCCCCACCTTTTTTGCCTCAGTCGTGCTATTTCTTTGTTCGGTGAATAAGCAAAATTATTGTATGTGAGATGCTCAACTAGTGTTTGTCTGTGAGTTGGTGTCGCAATTGAAATATCAATAAAAACATGTGAATAGTAGTTTTTGAGGGGTGTTTTGTGTGAGTGCTGTTTTTGACTTCTCTCTGGTCTGCAGAAGATGCAGTGTGCGCTTGTGCATTGCTGTTTGACAGTTTATCAGAGCTTGTCGTGTTAGCTGTAGCAGGCGTGGTCACATCTCCCCGGCATCTTTGACTGACACTGAATGCTCTGTGGGTGCGATGCACCTATCGGACACAAAGGGAAGGTTGTGTGTTTTGATTACACCCCAGCGTTTCGATAGGTGAGCAGAATCGAGCACCAGGGAAGGGGGTGAGGAAGCAGAGGCCGCGGACGGCTCTTCGTTTGCTCTGTGGCTCGCATCACAGCGGAAAAGCAGGAAACCATATTCCCAAATCGCCTCTACTTCCTGATTTACGTGTTGGTGTAATCAGCTGCTGTTGATTTTTAAAAGAAAGACGTAGTGGCACAGTGATCAGAGAGGGGAAAAATAAACCTGATTAACAGTGATGAATGGTCGATTTTCTGTCCTCTCCCGTTACTTGCTGAATTGTGATGCTTATGAGAACACTATTCCCTCATTTGTCTTTCACTGACATCCTTGCGACACCCTATTATGGATTCAGATTGATTTCCTTAGTCTTTACCAAAGGCAGTTGGTTTCAGTCTGGTTTTTTCCGTGTGCCGCTAGATATTGTGGAATGAATGCTTTTTAAAGGGGCAATTTTCATAAGTTACATTATTCATGCTGCCTTTTTTAAGGCTTTAGATTCAAACTTCCAAGTCATTGAAGCAGTCCAGCATTGTGCAGAATACGTTTTGGGTTTAAAATACTGCTGTGATTGGAGTGTTTGATTAGAGCTGAGCAA
The DNA here is from genome assembly GCF_013347855.1 of Anguilla anguilla. Classification (NCBI taxonomy): domain Eukaryota; kingdom Metazoa; phylum Chordata; class Actinopteri; order Anguilliformes; family Anguillidae; genus Anguilla; species Anguilla anguilla. The sequence continues at coordinate 21,668,228 of NC_049204.1, read as the reverse complement.
AGTTCCTTTTATCCAGGGAGTGGCAATTTAGGGCTGTGGATGCAAACAGGTGCCACGAATAGCACTCTTGGTGCAGAGCATGAATAATGCAGGGAAGTTATTTCAGCATGGCTAAACCGGGGGTTTGGAAAACAGAAATATCACCATTATAGACCAGGGCATATTTTCTCTCCTCACCCACGCAGCACAGGGCTTATCTCAGTTAAGTCATGTCTAGCAGAAGCCAGCGTGGAACTGCAAGATAGAGCAGTACATTTTACAGTGAATTCTGAGTGTTGAGATTGCTGCCTTCGGATACAGGGCTGAGAAGTGATCCTGCAACCCTATAGTGGCATAAGTAGCGAGTGCTTTCTGTAGCTAGTGCTAGCTGTTAGCAGCTTGCTCACTCTTGAACTGGCGAGTCTGCTAGCTGCTTAACATACTAAGTTGCTAGCATGGTACCTTGCTTGCTAAACACTTTTTCTCTAGCTAGTAGTAGCCTATTTATTCAATTGCGTGGTCCTTTTTTGAACTAATCAGCAAAGCCATTTCAAAAGCTGCCTAGTTTGCTTAATAGGCCTTTCTCCTTCTAGCTACAGTACATGGTGATAATGGGTTCCTGATTACATACCTGGCTTAATTAACATTAACATTAAAGTTGTCAAAATGTGAGTGTCTGTCCTTAGCCATGATTCATTATCACTTGTACTAGCGGTAGAGGCTGGACAAAGGCAGTTTAATATTACAGAGGTTAGTATCTAAGTACTTTATGAAAGCGTATGATATGAAACTTCCCATGCTGCCCTGGTTTTCTGACTCGACATTTCTGTGTCCTGTCCATGTGTGTATTTTGCACATTTTTGGTAACTATCCATGAAGTTCAATGAAATGGAGATGAGTGCCATTGAAGTGATAGTACAGCTAGCCAAAACAGAAATGCCTTCTGTGCTTCCAGATGTACTTTGAAGACTTGCCAACCTCTAATTTTCTCTGAAAACTCAGGCATACATTCAAGTTACTGAGTAATTTGCTTTTGAACATACATTCTTACGGTCATTTTCAATATGGATGTTGGATTGGCCTGTTGAAAGCGGCTCTCTTGATAGAAACAGAAAGCAAGCATAGCTAGCTACGTACTTACAATACAAGCACAACTCTTGCCTGGATTAATATTAAGTACAATATTGCCAACTGCATCTATGTGTGCTCATATTAGCATGCTGAGTAATGTTTCCAAAACAGTAGATTGACAGTAAAGGTTTCTAGGTGCCTATGATAGCGTATTCGGCTCCTTCAGTTGAAACTCATTCGAAGCATAGCTTGGGTACTGCCGCTGAAGGCCACGTGAACTTTGAGAGCGAGGCCTGGTTTGGTTCCAGCAGTCTGCTCCGCACAGTTCCGCCAGATGAGTAGGGCTAACGGCGAGCCCCTGCCTTTCCTGCCGCGGGTGAAAGGCGCTGCACACAGGGCGCTGCACACAGAGCGCTGCACACAGAGCGCTGCACACAGAGCGCTGCACACAGGGCGCTGCACACAGGGCGCTGCACACAGAGCGCTGCACACAGAGCGCTGCACACAGAGCGCTGCACACAGGGCGCTGCACACAGGGCGCTGCACACAGGGCACTGCACACAGGGCGCTTCACGAGCGCGCACGCACGGATGTGACGCAGGGTGTAGCTCCTCCACTTTCAACTCCTTCGGTGTGGCACTGAAGGTGTGCGGCCAAAGTCCAGATGCTTGTTTGCTCAAGGGCCGGGGAAAGGTGGGAGGAGATGCCATGTACCTGGGCAGCTGACACTCCTGTTACCCTCTCTCCCTCCTTCCCTCCCTCTGTCTCTCGTTCTCTCCCTCTGTCTCTCCCACCGCATGTTTTGTCTGCCCTCTCCCTTTGTGTAGTCGGACGCTGCTCTGTGTCTGTCTGGCCGTGTTTATCTGCGGCCGAGCTGTGGCATGCGTCCGATGCAGAGCACACTTCCTCTGCAGCACTGTTCATCGCTTCCTCTTCCTGGTCTGAGACAGTGTGTGATTCTGTGTGCGTGGTGGGACAAATCTGTCCCTCCGGAAGGTCTGGATTAAGGTTTAGGTTCAAGCCTGTCTTGGAAAAAAAAAAGAGGCTAAAGCACATATGTACACTCAGACATCTGTGGTCTGACGTAATCAAGAATTCGTAAATAATATAATTTTTGAGGGAAACTTGGTTTAATGATTGAGGATAGTTGTTTTTAATGTCTGTTTGAAGCTTGTTTTCTTTACTGAAATTGGTTTGTGGTTCATAGCTGAACTGCTAATTATTTTTAATGTTAGTTGGCTTGTTTTGCCTGATTATAAAATGCAGGACTCCCACTGCCTTGCATAGCTAGGGCTTGAGAGAGGAGGTCTCTGCTGTGTTTCAGCAAATTAACTTACAGAAAGAATCACATTCGTTTACAGCTGATAGCCTAAATATAGAAGATACCCCCGCGGAAAATGCAGGGGGTGGCAAATGTGGGCAGAGGTGAAGAGGACATGATCAAGGGGTTTACAGGAAGATCGTGAGTGTGCAGATGGTGTGTCAGTTGGTATAGCTATGTGCATTGCATTCCTGTGTGTGTGAGTGTGTGAGGGGGGAGATAGGGAGAGAGCGAGAGGGAGAGGGGGAGGGAGGGAGACAGACAGAGAGAAAGAAAGAGAGAGAGAGACCTGTATTGGGTTTCCTCTGTGTGACTGAACATTAGGTTGATCCCATTGCTGTGGACTAAGTACATCTTATTGAATTTCCCCTCCTGTTATTAGACGCCTGAGCCCCTGCAGCTGCTGATTCATTACCATTTTCTCCATGAGAGAGAGTTGTGTGTTCAGGAACCCACTCTGAGTCACCCATTCGCTTGTGCGTACCTTCATGCTCCTGTTAAGAAGCTGACTTCCATTAGCCTTGGTTGTGTATGTGTGTTCGGGGGGCTGTGATTTTCATTTGTGATCCTGCAGTGAATTTGAATTTGCATGCCCTGAACTGTGTGAAGGAGAAAGTTCTCAAAAGTTTTACAGCAAAGCTAATATCCTTAAACAAATGCCTGGTACTTTCCTTTGACATATATCGTACTGTGCTGTAAGAATAAATGCCATGGCGTGTATCATTCTGTGAACTGAGGACGTCCGAGGACGGCATTTGGAAAGTGCTGAATGGGTTTGCTTTCACTGGACAAGGAAATGAGACGTGACACCTTGACAGTGAAAAGTAACCTTGAGTCTCCTCTGGTTCCACTGTGACCGTACCACGTTCTGTCAACATGTCCAGCAGCCATGACAGTACATCTGCAGCCTCAAGCAAGAGAAGTGCACAGATGCAAACATGCTGGCGCTTCGTAACCCGGCCACCTCTAACGTAATGTTTGATCATTGTTTTCTGTGAAGTTTTTCCCCTTTGTCTTTTTTTGTGAACGGGTGGTAGCGGCAAATGTCCTGATCCTTCACGACTACACTCTACACAACCGATCATCACCTTTGTTTGATGCAACGTGCATTTAGGGGGGTCTTTCCACGTTAAATTTACCATTGATTTGGTGATTTTGCTGGAGTTTTCTTCTGTAGAATACCAGGGTTTCCCCCAGCCCTTTATAGTCGAGGTGGTAAACTTCCCTTAAATTGCCCAGTGCCTCCTGGGTAAGTCTGCATTAGAAGCCAGTATCAGAGCATAGCAGCGCATGAGGTCCCTGTGGCATACTGTCACACACGTGCGATTAGTATGTTAAGGGATACATTTTTGGAAGATGATGTAATAATACCTAGCTAAATATTTTACACTGCTGTCTTATCATGAATAATTAGAATTGAAGGCCGCATCAGAAAATAATAATTTACAATCAACCAAGGGTGAAACTTCAGTTTTAATTTAATGGTAACTTAATGTTGCTAGCGTAAGAGAAATGCAGTTTACAATAAGCTGCTAAACGCACAGATGTTGGGTAACTGGGTACATCGTGCTTGTAAATAATAAAAAAGATGGTGTCTCTCATTAGCACAGCACAGCCGAGTCAGCACACTACCATAAAAATACCACACATATAAAGTTCTGCATTGTGTATTTTTGTATGTTTCTGTTCTTTGCGTATTCAGTCATCTCCTTGTGTGGAGGGTGTGTTTGTTGAAATTCTCCGAAGGCCCAGCAGTTTAACAAGAAACCGTGTAAGAGTGAGATCCTTGATTGACGCACACATTGTGGTCCAGCTGTACCTGGTTTGGGGCCCAACCGCTTGGCCTAGATCCTGATCACCAAGCAAGCTTTTCTGAATGTTAATGAAGCACAGTGGTGTTGGACTGGCCTTGGAAATGGGACTGAAGCTGGGATGTGGGCTCGGTCTCTGCCGGGCCTGTGGAAAGCTTCACACTGTGCTGTTTATCAGGCCCGTGCGTGTCTGGGACGGGTCTGTGGTGACGCTTGACTGTGTTTGATTTACCCCATCAGGCATCCGCTGTTAAAATCACAGTCGGAATTTTCATGTTTGCCGAGCCATGCCTCGCTGTACTGAAAACAACAGCTCTCTTTTTATTGCGTGTACTCTGACTTGCCAAGGAATTATAATGAATCCCGTGCCTGCAAAATTCAAAGAATACTCTTTCAGCTCTCTGTGGTAGAGGATGTGCTGAAGTCAGCAGTTATAATATGCGATCCACGGTTTTCCTTTCGAAATGCGCTTCGCGTTTGACCTTTCGGTGCCCCCGCCTCCGCAGTTGCATTAAGTGTGCAAATTAGCCGCGATGCTCGTTGAGGAAAATGCAAAAAGTTCTCGTTCTAGCCTGAGTACAAAGAAAGCAGCTTGTCTCGACACAAAGGCAGCTTGGATCGGCTCCTTCGGCTCGGGTGAGCGGTGCGGTCTCAGGCTCGCGGCCCTGGAGAGCAGGCGACGGTGACAGGGAGAGCGCAGCGATGACCCGCGTCACTGTGGCGGCGAGGGAGAGCTCGCGGGGGAGAGGCCGCGCGCACTAGCGCTCCACCGATGCTGACAGCGCCTCTGGGGCCTTCCCCGGTCTTTTGAGGAGAACCCGTGTCCTTGTGCAAAAAGCATCTGACGGTGAGGTCAGGCCTATATTTGTCCGTGTCAGACAGAGAGGAGAGGCCGCTTCCTTTTTCGCCGTCTCTCTCTTCCTGTAAAGAGAGCGCCGCGTTGGAGGTCTTTGATGTCACTCGCTCAGTAAACTCTTCCATCCAGTTCACACCTGTAGCGCTTTCATCCACCCAGTGTGTGTGTCATTAGGTTACAAGTGATGAGGGAGGGGGAGGGGGTGGGTGGAGAGAGAGAGAGAGAGAGAGAGAGAGAATGTATGTAAACTATGTGTGTAAAACCACTGTTTACATATTCTTGAGGCTCTTCACTGTAGCAAAACACGCTAATGCTTTCTTCCCGACTGTTAAAGCGAATGATCTGCCTCTAATGCATGTCATTCCTGGACCTCAAAAGTGTCATCTTTTTACTCCTCAGTCCGCTGCTTTGTTTTGTTTGCCCCTGCCGTGCTGGTCGTCTGGCGTGGTTTTGTTTAAGGCGCAGGACGTGCAGATTGGGTGTTGTGCCCTTGGGAGCTCTGAGTGAATGTGTACACAGCGACTCCCTCTGCAGGCACGGCCCTGCCCCTGGCGAGCACCGCGCTCTACGGCGCCCTAACAGCCGCGGCAGGATCCATTATAAACACTGAGCACGCTGCCCCTCCTTAGCCGCACCACGGGACGAGAAGCAAGCCGCTGCGCCATTTTGTTTTTATAATGGAGTCTGTCATGCCGTCAGAGTAGTGCTTTGTTAGCAGCAGGACGAGGAGCCTGCTCTCGAAAGCGCGCCCCTCTGAAACGCTGCAGGACAGAAGCGTCTCCAGCCCTCCGCTTGCCGTGTCAGTCGCCCAGGGTATTTTTAGCATCCGGTCGACGTTGCAGGCAGTGTAGGATCTGTGCCTGTGCCTGTAGAGTGCAGCTGGTTGGAGTTTTTACGCATTGCTCCTTATCGCTGAAATTGTCGTTCTCCTTTGATCTGAAGAGTGGCTCTCATCTTTATTTTTTATTCGTGTTTGCGTGCGACTGACTCCCAGAACCACATCTGCATTCTCGCATTTCTCTCAGGATTAAACGTTATGCTGCAGAAGCATCTGCTGCTCGTGTCTGACTGACCTTGACCAGCTTCCATTCAGCAGCCCATTTCACTTCAGCATTATTGAATGCAGGTTTTTCAATGGCGCATACTTCATATGTGGGGAGTGCGTGGCAGATGGCTGTATGGAAGCACGTGTTCAGCTCTCTTTGCAGTAACACTTTGTCACAATATTTGTGGCAGTTTCAGCCCTCAGATTAAAACCATTTCATTTCACCGGGGCAGTCCATACATCTGTAACGCACATAAGCTAGATTTACAGTGTGATATTATCTATACTGAACAGGGGCGTGATCTAGATCTGCTCAGGCCGTGGTGTTCTGCCCAAGTTGGGTAAACATGTTCTTCGTACGAACTGATAGCCGGGGGTGTTGACTCACTAGTTTCTTTCAGTGCTGCCTAATGAAAGGGACCTGTCTGAGGTTCCGTTTGACACTGAAAGGGAAATTGTTTGCTAATGTTCGCCCAATACAGTCCTTACGATATTCTAGTTTGATTTAGTGTTGTGTTAGTGGAGAGAAGGTCTGATTGCTGTTGTGTGTGCGTGTATGTCTGTGTGCATGTTTGTGTGTCTTTGTGTGTGTGTGTCTGTGTGTCTGTGTGTATGTTTGTGTGTGTGTGTGTGTGTGTGTGTGTGTGTGCGCGCACATCCGTCCATCCTGGCAGACAGCTTCCCTACGCTTCCAGGTGCAGGTGTTTCAGGCTAATGAACTCTGAATGTGTGTGGCGTTGGGGTAAATACAGCCTGGTCTGCTGCCACAGTCGGGGAAGTTGCTTTGCAGATCTCTGGCAGCTGTGTGGACAGACGTTTTTCGACCTTTTATGGAAAACAAGTTTTCTTCTGTCCTTAATCCAAGTGGGATTGGCCTCTGATATAATGGCTGTCCACACAATGACTTCCAATACCATTTTATCAGTTTAATTATTTTCTGTTGAGGCTTCTGACCAAGTGGATTAATAATGACTCTTCTATAGAGTGTATAAAGTGTGTTGTTTGTATTGTAAAGCCAGTCCTGTTTTACGCTGGGCCTGTAATAGCTCTCTCTGCCTGTCTCTGTCCCCACAGGCATTCGCTCCTGGGATGTGGACCTGATGGCCTGCAACCTGGACGAGCAGCTCAAGCTCTTCGTGTCGAGGCACTCCGCCTTCTTCTCAGAGGAGGTCAAAGGTAAAGACCCGCCCCCAGCCCTGCCCTGCTGCCCCTCCCTGGGAGTTTGGGGAGGCCACTGTGTTCATGGAAGTTAGTCGGGTTTGACCGTTCCGTTACCTGCGGTCACCTATGACTGTGCCAGCCCTGTACTGTAATGACCCGTGATGCCATTTTATGGTCCGACTGCTCTGCCCACACGCTGCTTTGTGTCGACTTCCTTCCCCCGAGGTGCACTGGGACACGTAGTCCATTTCACTCTTAGACACGCGAGCGGTGGAATGTGAGCGCGCATCCATCTGTCTGAGGTCGTGCTCCTGCAGACTGGCGGCCAGGGCCTGTGGGGGAAATGGTCAGCCTGGGGGGGGGGGGGGCGGACAGGCTTTCCAGAACAGCTGAGAGGACAGCTGAAGCCCCATCCTATCCCAGAAGCCTGTTTTGCTCTCACACGAGGTCACACGCGTTTCGGACGTCTGTGGTGAAAAGCAAGCCCCCCCCCCCCCCCCCTTCCCCACCCTGCCGTCCAACTAAGGGAGCCTCTCTCCTGTAATGTCAGACTTTCTGTCAGTTCCATTTACTGGAACTGGTCTTTTAAGTGAGAATACAGAAAAGATGTGGAGCATTTGCAAATGCAGAAACATTACATCACTCTTTTTTTCCCAGCAGTATAATTTGCATCTGTTTCTTACGACATGTCTGAGCTTTGAGACGAGAAGCAAATTCTGTTCTGCCCATTATTTGCAATGTGAGTAAAGGTTAGACACTGGTCAAATTAGTCTGTTTTTGTTGGATAGCCTCTTCTGATTTGCTAAGCTCCGTTAGCTAGACCGTTGACCTGGAATCTTCAGGTGATTGTAATTGGGGTGAATATGCACTCTCATTGGACAGTCTCGCTAGCCAGCTGGCCTCTTCCGTGTGTTTTGGGGTTTCTGGGTGCTCCAGAGCTGTGAGGCTTGGCAGGGCTTGAAGGGGCGGCTTTCACAGGATCAGTGACGGTTGTGGTCGTGGGGTTGGGGCCTTCTAAGGAAGGATTAGGCTCTCCCGCTCTACTGGTCAGGCGTTCTGCACGCACGGACAGTTGAGCCTGTTTTAGCTCTCACTCTTAAGCAGCGCTGAGCTCATTTCCACAGGCTTCTTCATCTCTACGCCTGTAACCTGAATCTCTCTCGCCTCCTCTGGACGTTCAGCTGCTTTCCAGGAGCCCTGATGTGAAGGGCAGCCCAGCTCAGGGCTCCTTCAGCTTTTCTGAAGTAAAGGGAGGCTGATTCTTTCCAGTTGGGGGGGGGGGGGGGGGCGCGTGCTCAGAAAATGCTTCGTGCCCTGATCACATGAGTATGGAAAGCGTTCATGCTCCAAACCTGGTTCTGTGTTGGGCTTCTTCTTTTCGTGGTCCTCTTCCAGCGTCTGCGTGTGGAATTGAGCAGACGTATGTCAGAACAGCGCTGCCCAGTGTTTTCCCCGAGCTGCGCCGTGGCTCCGGAGGCACAGAGTCTCTCTTGAGCGCACGGTGCTGCTGTTTGATGAAGTGGCGCGGTGTTCGCGGGCCGGCACCACGGGACGCCGCCGCGTTCTGGCGGGTGCCCCTGCCAGAGAACGGCCAGGCTAGCGAACACGCGCCTCTCGGGGGGTGGCCATTTTAAAAGCATGAGATCAGATGGAACGCTGGTTTTCATTTTGTTGAACGTTGATCATAACATCCCCTCCAGTTTAGTTTGTTCTTTCCGAGAGGAAAACACCAGCCCCAGCCATATAAAGGCCTTTTCTTTTTCCTTTTTAATTTTGACTTCTTTTCACCCGGAGTGCCAGACAACAGCCTAGGCTTTCATGCCCAGGCCAGTGGACAAAAACCCTTCTTTTATTTACGCTTTGATTTTGATGCATTAACGTTTTTTTTTCTTCTTCTTCTGTGTTTGCTGCGATCAAAAATAATTTGCTTTGGGTAGAGTGTGTGCTGATTCTGACAATGGGGGCAGTGTCCTCCCCGTGTGGAGCCCAGACGTGCTGGCAGGGAGAGGCGCTGGCTGGAACTGAGGCCGCTTTATTATGTCTGAACCGTATCTCAGGTCCCTGGCGCTGCTCTAGCACTCAGAGCGGACAGGCCCCGCTTTCTTCGCCTTGTTACTGCCCCGGACGTCCATTTTATCAGCGCCGGTCTGCTAAGCCCTATCGAGTCCATGAAACATTTAGTGCCTCAGGATGCCGTGCTGGCCGCCCTCCCGGTGGGGGGGGCGAGCTGGGGGCGCTAGTTGGGAAGGTGAATGGCACACAGAGGAGGGCGGTGATGGAGGGAGAGGTCGGAGGGCGGAGACGGGATGGAGGGGAGAGCGGTGAGGTAGCGGAGAACGGCGAGCCCTGTTGGGAGTCGTTCAGCACCGCGGCTGCCCGGTTACATTCGCTCAATTGAAATAGTTCAGTTCAAACACATCTGTATTCTTTACAGGCTCTCTCTGGGCTGTAAACTAAAATTCAATTCTCACAATTGCAGTCAGCCACGCAAAGGGGATGAAGTACATGTGTGGGCAGATGCTGCTGCCCTCCAGGTTATTTAATTAAGAATCGTTTGTTTAAATGCTTGGTGTGATTACGCCTCATTAAGATTTTTTTTTTAACCCTTGTGAAAACATCTGGCTTATCTTCTGGCTGTTTTGCTATATCTACGGGAAGTTGGTAATCACTAGTATGTTAAAACCCCAGTGCGGATAATAGGGTTTTTGTGTTTTTACCGAGGCAACTGGTAAATGTGTAGCAGCAGTGAAGTTTTTACCCTTTTCAAAAGCGGCCATTTGATAACACAAAATGTGATCTTATGCCAATGCTTTTATCACATGGCGCTTCTCCCTGTGCTCCCACTCAAGATTGCTTCACTGTGTCCGGTGATCCGAGCTGGTTGTGCCTACAGTTGTAAACTGCATCATCATGAACTGCATGTCGTATCTTAGCTGTTACATTGTGCAGTGCACTTCAGAGAGACTTCCCTCTTGCTATTTGTGTCTGAAAGTCTCGTCATATTTTCAAGAACAAGGATATTTCATCCTCTTGTGCAATCAGCTGACTACGGCTAGTGTTGTAAAATGCCACAGTTGCGTTTTTCGAGTTAAAAGCAACGTAATGGTTTATTTTTCATTTTTGAATTTTTTGCGCTGTTGCTTCAGTTGCTAGAGGGTGTAATGGCTGACCGTTAATCCATCTCCTGCGTATTGCAATTCCAATTAGGCCTAAATCCATCAGAATTTTTGTGAAGTTAGAGACATGGTGCACTCTGAGTTTTGTATTTTATTTTACGTACTTGTATGTCCCTCTGTTTCACTGGCCAATGTTATACAAGTGGAAAGTATTCCAACCCTTTAGCCACAGGAAGGAAAGCTTTGCATGTTTGCTCGGCAAATGAAGTGCTGCGTGTCTCTATGCGAAGGCAGAATGTTGGTTTACAGTGTTTGGGGGTAAATTGAAACGAACCTTTTGGAATTTGATATAATTAGATTTTGGTCTTGGGGGAGAGAGGAAAATTAGAAGTGTAGTTAAAATGAAAGAAACGTGTAAGTGGTCTTTGCGGGCTGGCGGAGTTTGAGCAGAGACTGGGGCTGTACATGTGAAAGCAGGACGGGGGGAGAGGAGAGGGCGATGGGTTTAGGCACAGACGGGGTGGTGGTGGGGGGGGGGGGGAAGCGACAGTGACCGAGTGGCCCCTGGTGCTCAGAATAGACACAGCTGTACATCTCTCATATTAAAGCCTACCCCCTCCCCTCCTTCCCCCCAGCCCTGCCAGCATATCTCACTGTCCACATGCAGGAGCAGCCTGCTGGGTTAAACCCTTGAGCTGACAGAGTGGGTCACGGCGGGGTTTGTGCTTCAGTTAATATCACTGTGTATATATGTTTTTTCTCTCTACCAGGAAAGCTCTGTCCCGCTTCCAGCAAATGGGGGTGACTAATCCGAGCCCAGCTGTTGGAGAAGGGCTCGGACGGAAGGCAGCAGAGCGCTATTGGGTGGGGCCTGTGGGGATTACTGGGCGGGGCCTGCGGAGCCGTGGGCGGGGCAACTGGCAGGGTCGGAATATCTAGGCCGTGGAGGAGCACAGCTGCGCTGGTCTCCGACCAGAAAGCTCAAACCGAGTCTGATACACGTCTGCAAACTCACGGACAAATAACGGAGCGGATGAGTCAAGCTCCTTATAAAGACGTGACTTCAGTCTTCCCCAGCGGACCGCTGCTGGTGCGCTTCAGGCTGAGCGCGGCCCTCTCTCCCTCACTGCTGTGGCTGGAGATTAAAAAGCTAGCGTGCGCCGCGGCGCTCACATGTCTCGCGTCACACAGGGGAGCCTGGAGGCAGTGCTGTTTACTGCTGCCCCGGCCATGACTGCAGCTGGTCTCACCCGCAATTTACTGCGCAGATTAAACTCTCCTGTCTCCACAGCCTTAGATCAGAGCGCGAGGGAGGTGTGTGTGAGCGTGTGCGTGTGTGCGTACGTGTGTGTGTGCGTGTGTGCCTTTGTGTGTGTGCGAGTGAGCGCGTGTGCGTGCCTGTGTGTGCTTGTGTGTGTGTGAGCGAGTGCGTGCGTGTGTGTGTGCGTGTGCGTGTGCGTGTGTGTTTGTGCGTGTGTGTGCCTGTGCCTGTGTCTGTGTGCGTGTTTCTGTGTGTGTGTGCGTGTGTGTGTGCGTGTGTGTGTGCCTGTGTGTGTGCGTGTGTGTGTGTGAGCGCGTGTTTGTGCGCGCGTGTGTGTAAGGCGGGGATGGGGGTGGGGTGCTTTCAGAGCTATAAAATATTGAAGCTGTACTGTGGGGGGTGGGGGGGGGGGTGTGAGGGAGCACGTCTGCCACATAAAACACTTCCTCAGTGGAATATAAAGGAAACTCCCGGATGACGTTGCAGCGCCTGTGAGGCGCGTAATGGGCTCCCTGTGCTTCGCGCCTCATTTGGCTGCGATGCGCTACTGAAGGAGCCCAAACGGAGAACCGGAGACGCTAATCTCAGCCTTCCGTGCGGTCATCTTGCGCAGGAGCGGGTATCTCCGGGTGCCTGTGCTCTCACCGTCTCAAACTGTGGGTCTGAGGGTGAGAGCGAAGGGGGGGGGGGGGGGGGGGCAGGGCGGTGGTGTGGGGGAGCGGCGCAGACACGACGGCGAGGCTTCCCGCAGGCAGAGCCCGAAAACGAGGGGGCCGTTGAGCTGTGCCAGAGGCCTGAGTGGCAGCGTGCTGCAGGATCGGGGGCTGGAGGAGGGTTAGCGGAGGGTTAGCGGAGGGGGATACAGGTTTCCACGCAGCGGCCCTTTTGCTTTAAACCTCGCGTAGCCCGTGTGTCCGTCATGCCTGCTGAGGAATTGGACACTGTGTTCCTCTGCTCACCCCCCCCAGAGGGGACGGCCTCTCCCTGCATTTCCACCGTAACGGGACTAACGGCTGTGGAATCTCTGCTGAAAATATTTGCGTGCGGCAGTTATGCTTATAATGTGCCGTTTCCACAGCCTTTTCTGTACCTGTGTTTTTAGAGACAGGTTTTTCTCCCAGTATTTGTTCCTCAGAGCAGAATGCATTTTAGGGTACCGCTGAAACGTACACACATAGAGTTGGCGTATGTTAGGCCTATATTCAGGAAAATTAGATGTTTAGGCTGGTTCAAAAGTTCACCAGCAGTGATCCTTCATTTGAACGAGCGATGTTGAAAGCAAAATGGGTTATGCTTTTTGGTATGCTGCAGTACATGGTCTGTGTGTGCCGGAGGTGTACGAAACCTGCATTTCAACTACTCGCTCTCACCATATCTGGTTACATATTCTGTGGGCTGTCCTGATTCTATAGTTCTATAGGGTCTGCTCTGCCACCCTCCATATTAAAAACATTTTCTGCCATAACATACCACTCTACTGTCAGTATATGGACAGTGATCTTGCTGGACTACAAAAGGCAGGAAAACTTGGCGTAAACGTTTTGTGCGGTGCTTGTGAAAATGTTATTTAGTGTTCATGCAGGTCCTTTTCTCAGCTCTTATGCAATATTGTGTGGGTAAGTGTAGCAGAGCCAGCAGGGGGCTCATTAAGTTGGTCTCTCCTCTGTACAGGTTCCTCTTAGGCTGGTAACTGGGAGGTTATCAAGATGTCTGCACCGTGCAGACATGTTTGTAGTTTTATTGCATCTCTCCTCGAGCCCTGTTATATCTTAACTGTTGTTTACTGGAAGGTGTAAAGCAAGCACACAGAAGAACTGTTCTTGCCTGGTGGAAGATTACTTACTTGTTTTTTGTGACTCTTATCCAGTGGTCCTCTCAAGTACCTGTCAAGCACATAACCTGTGCAAGCTTCAGTAAAAGAGAAATATGTCTGCAATTTATGGTTAAATAAAGGATATATAAATGCTATATTTGAGTACCAGTCACAAAGTTTTCTCATAAATTGAGTCTTACAAGTAACTTGATCTTAACATTTCCTGGATGGGATGAGATATTAAGACATAGGTCTTATCAGTTGGAATCAAGCTTGTTGTCATGTATATATGCAAACTTTATATTGTAAATGGACTGTTTAAGAAGTCGCTGAGTGTTGGCCATTATGAAAACGATGGAAATGCATTTGCAAATTGCGTTTAAAATTGGCCACGTAAGACTAGTGTAATTATCATTCATAGCAGTGTAAACATGGGAGTTTCTGCTCTTGGTCTGTTATGCATCATTGTGGCTGCCATTTTCAGGCTTAGATGAATCCATTCCTGTGGATAAATTATGTTGAGGACCACGGTTGTAAGCTGTTAAGTATGGGAAAATAAATCGCAATGAAGTCTCTGTTCCTCATAGAGGATCACATAGGAGACACATTGCCCCTTTACTGCTTTATAGCGTTGCCTTTGCTGTAATACTGGCGTCTGGTGCGAACACGCACTCTTAGCAGATATTCTGACATTCGGCTGCAGTAAAATGATAGGTCTGCATTAGTTTCAGACGTCGGTCTCTTCCTTGTAGCTGCTAGGCAGAATTAGGCTTCTGTGAGGCTGTGTTTTCAGCCTGTTGCAGAAGGAAAGGGCTGTGTAGCCGTTGCCATGGCACCGTGCTTGCTCAGCGAGCCTGCAGGAAGGAAGGGTTTCCTACCATGTGCTGTCATGGGGCTGGAGCTGCAGTCTCTGCAGCCACCTGTATGGAAAAACAAGTATGCACACACACACATACGTACACACACACACAAAGACACTCACATACACACACAAAGACACACATACACACACATACACAAAGACACAGGCGCACACACACACACACACACAAACACACTCACATACGTGCGTGCACGCACATACACACACAATGTGAAACCGCGTGGGTGGTGGTTGTTAGGTCCAAGGTGTAGGAACAATAGAAGTGATGTTTTGGAAGGACGTTCCTGTAGTCAGGACGGTGTAGGCTACATTCTGTGCGTACAGAGGGACACAGACGTGCGCACCTCTGTTTGAGCGCACAGAGCGAGCTGCCGCCATGCTGCTAATGACCCTGTTTATATTAGCACACACACACAGCTGGGGAGGCTAAACTCTGTGTAGCAGGGAAGTGGCGTGCAGCTCGGTGTCTCTCACTGACGTCGTTCCAGCATGGCCGCCGTGCCCAGCCGCAGGACTGAGAGTGCCCCAGAACGAGCCTGCTGGTGCCGATCCGCGGGGTGCGGACAGTTTCGACGTGTGTTCCACACCTGCGGCCCGTAATCCTCCTCATCAGAGCGCGGGGGTTCACAATCCGGCTCCCCGCTCACAGAAAGGGTTTTATTCAAAGATGGCCGCTTCTTGGCGACAGGCACGCTTCTCCCTGAAAAGCCTTTTAAAATGGGAGAATGTAGCATGCTGTAGTCTTAATGCCAGAGCGGTGATTCATTGCTTCCTCCCTACCCTGGCCCAGATGCGTAAAATCCAGGTCCAGAAAGTAATGGTTCTCCCCAGTACTTTGTTTTGCTAATTGGCACAATTCTTCTGCCAGGAGATCGATCTAATTAGTGAAATCAGCTGGCTGAGTTCACGGGTGGAAGAAACCCAAGGCAGGACTTCTACTTTCTGACCCCTGGACTTTCCGCCTCTGCACCGGCCCAGACGAGAGGAGCTGAAATGGCGGGCTGCGGTCTGATAGATTAAGAGGCTGAGTGCCGTCTTGCCTCCGTGCCAGCATACACTGGCCACTTCCTTAATGGACCGGTAATCCAGTAATGTGCTCAGAAGTTCCCAGTGCATGGAGCGGCAGCAACAGTCCCAGTCCCATCATGGCTCTCCAGAGCAAGGACCCCATACCCACAGAAGCTTAGCTTAGAGATGGATGTGCCTGTCATCTGGGGACCTGAAAGTGTCCTTTGCCCAGGCTTACCTCTGATTTAATTCATTTACTTCCCTGTCCTAAATTGAGAGTCGGACACTCTACAGTGCTCCCATTTGCCCCTGAAAATTGACATGTGCTTGCTGGAAAATTGAATTTAGGAGCTCATCTGCTAATTTGGATGCATTAGTGGCATTTTTAAACGCTCAAGCACAAGCGCTCCGTGAAAACAAATGTTAGCGCAGAGCCCTGGGCCTGGTCTGCGTTGTGCAGACGGTGCGGGAATGACGCCCTCACGAGCCAGCTATGCGTGCGATTCTCTTATCAAGCCTTCCTCTTATCTCGGGCTTGGGTAGCATACCGCTCAGAGCTAGCGCAGTCCGTGGCTCGCTCGCTCTCTCTCATCTCCTCTCCCTCTCCGCCGGTCTTCCCTCTCTCTCTCATCTCTCTATCTCCCCTCCTCTTTTTCACCATTCCTCTTTCGCTGCCCTGCTCCCACAGTCTTGATAGCTGAAGTGTGTGCCGATTCCTCACTTCCTAACACTAAACAGACTCCCCTCCCGCCCACCAATATGGTTTCTTTTGGCTGCTGTCCCCCTGCCTCAGTGGTGTAAAATGTGCAGCCCCGTATCTCAGCGATGCCTTGTCTCCCGTGTGATTTCGGTGCATCACTCCAGGATGTGGTTGGTGTGTAAGATGGTAAATGGTGGGCTGTCCTGGGCAGTGCATGAGTAGGCGGTTCAATCGCGCACCGTCATGTGATTCTATTTTGGGCAGTCACAGTGAGAAATACTGGCCTTTTATTCACTTTCAGACTCCGTAAATAAGACCTTGTGTTTCAAGATGACATGGCAACCGTGAAGTTCTCACCGTCCCGTTTGGTCTGAGTCGGAAGGACAAACAAGCTTTCTTTGTCAGGATGACTTTTATAGTTCCCTTGAAGCATGTTGTTTGTGTCTGCTTGCTTTTCCATGTGATAGATAATAAAGCGCTGGTTGTAAGGATGTGAATGGTTGTTCGCTGACCCATTTAAAATGTTAACAAGCGCTAACGTTACTCATTAACAATGAAGGCTGAGTTTACTACTTCAGATTGAGGTCACTTAAAACACAGTTTTCCCTGTCTTATCTTTCCCCCTAATAGTTTATCAGGAACATATCATCTGTAATGTTTTTCTCATTGTAAACAAACAATGAATAAATTTCAGGAAGTGAACAAGTATTGCTTAGAAACACTAGGCCTATTTCCTTCTCGCTACTTGTTGAATGTTCCTGTTGTCGTGGCTCATGCCATTACAGAAATAAGAAATGGACAATGTTCTTAGCTCGGAGGTTTTTCATTTTATTTTTTTATTTATTTTTTTATTTTACTTCCTCTAAGCAGATTTTCTTTTTTCACAAAGGATATAGAGCTAGAGCCTGAAACGTTTAAGTCTGCTGCTCGGTCAGGGACGAATGGATCTGTACATATAAGCAACCTCACTGTGGCATGGTTGCTCGTGGGCACAATGCTGCATGTTCTCTTGGTGTTCATGCTGTTGAAAGTTATGTGCAAAGTGAAGGCCTCACCCATTTTGTGTCTAAGAAGAAGACTCTGCCCTCTAGCGTTGAACCTTGGTGGAGAACCACAAAATACCTTAATCTGAATGTATCATTTAGGTTACATTTTATTTATAATGCAGTTTCTTTTTTTTGCAGTTCTACAGAACAAAACCAAACATGTGCAGTGGGAAAAAATCTACATGAAAATATGTGCGGATTAATAAATGCATTTATGAAAATGCAAATTAATCTTTGACTAAATCTGTAATTTGGAATAACAAGTTCTTCTTTAGTACTGATATTCAAGAAGTAACTGCTTTCGTTCGAGGAAAAATAAGTAAACCACTTGCACAGGGAAAAAATGAACATGTATAGGATTGAAGATTTGTTTATATCCCTCCTCCTCCCCTATCTCGTTCTGTCCCCTCCCTCTTCTCGCAGGTTTCTTACCTCTATATTTGTGTCCTCCCCCAGGCCAGAGGACGCTGCAGCACAGTGGCGATGTCCTGGAGACCCAGGTGGTGGTGAACCCCTCCCACCTGTGCATGTGCTCGGAGGTGAGACTGCGGACCTCTTCCTCTCCATTTCAGTCCTACTGTCCAACCCTGTCCAACTCTCCATCACTGTCTTTTTCAGACATGCTGTGAATGCATGTAGCCAAGTGGGCATTATTAAACTCACAAAGTACTCCTTATGTTTGTTTTAGTTTTCTTTGCTAATCACCGTTTGCTGTGACATGAAAAGTTAGAGCTCATTGGTTCAGCTCACAGTAGCACTACATACACTACATGACCAAATGTATTTGGACACCCCTTGGTCTGTGGCTGTTTTACATGGTTCGTGCTAGGCCTCTTAGTTCCAGTGAAGGTAAATCTTAATGCAGTGACATTCTAGGCAATTCTGTGCTTCCAACTTTGCGGCAGGTTAGGGGTTGGCCCTTTCCTGTTTCAGCATGACAGTGCCCCCGGATACGCAGCGAGGTCCATACAGAACTGGTTTTGTCGAGATTGGTGTGGAAGAACTTGACTGGCCTGCGCAGAGCTCTGACCTCAACCCCTTCCAGTATCTTTTGGATCAGTTGCAAATCCAACCTCAAGCCAGCCATAATCGCCAAATCAATTCCTGACATCACTAATGCCCTTCTGGCTGAATGGAAGCAAATCCCTGCAGTGATGCTTCAGCATCTTGTAGCCTATATAAAGCCTTACCAGAACAGTGGAAGTTATTATAGCAGCAAAGGGTGGACCAACTTTAATGCCCATAATTTTGGATGAGATACTGGATGTCAGGTGTCCACATACTTTTAGCCACGTAGTGTACAATGGGTCAGACAAGCTGGATATTTAGTTTAGATCAGACCAATTGAGGCAACTACAGTTTTGTTTTGTTTTTAAGTCCAGTTAGCTTTAGGTTTTTGGAGAGAGACCAAAGGGTGACGCTCTAATGGAAGAGATTTTACTTAGCCATGAAGGGCACTCCTGTCCATGGATCACTGACAGGCACAGTTATCTCAGCAGAAACCCGCTGTGCGGTTGGAAGGGGCAAGATGCTGTTATTACATATTACTATAAACAGCATCATACAAAAGAACAATAGAAATGCTCTGTCTACTACACATTCAGCTTTGTGCAGATGTGATTCCATAAATGTTCAATCAGTATATAATTCAGTGTTCTGAAAGTGTCTTTTTTGTGCCATCAGTACAGTTCTGTCATATTGTTAACCACTTTCTTAATGCTACTATCATAAATGAGTAGTGGATTTGATGATGGTTGCATTTCTCCTATTGATCCCTAAATTCTGTTGTGCAGAGCACTTAACTTGGATGTTGCATGCGAGTTGATCCATTTCCCCTGCCAACTGTCACTGTTGACCTTGAAAATCTAATTCCTTGATTTTATAATAGGAGTCCTTATAATAGATTTATTTTAATCAGCATAATCTACTTACCAGCATAATCTAATTTACTGTCTCCATAATCTACTCTAAGATTAAATTTATGGGATTAATCTGCTGTTAATTTGGAAATGCATATGATATCATCAATGTATTATTCTCATTTTCCTCCTCCTGTTCATGGCTTTTGAAAGGCAGGTCTTAGTATTTGTTGTACGGGTCATGTTGTTTTCTTTAAGTCTCTGTGAACTTTGGTATGTAAGCATTTGTTCCCAAAGTATTTTGAGCTGTTCCACACTGGCCCCGTTCAGACTGAAATTAGCCCTGTCTCCTGGGAAGGGTTCCAACGGCGCCTTCTTCCATTCCAAACTGTTTAGCAACCACAGGCTAGGTTGTTACTGATCATAGAAGCTGCTGACAGAGGGCAACAATCAGAATGAAGGAAAGTTCATTATTCAATTTAATGCTTTCACACTCAATGCTTTTTCATAGGCATTACCATTTTAGGGATCCCAGTGCTCGTAGTACGTATATGAATAAAAACCAAGAAATTGATTACACCGTTTGTCTTCCTGGCATGTCTGAGGCATTTCTCACTGAAATGTACAAAGCGTTTTAAGAATGTCAGATGTTTGGTTTTCAAGGGTGTCTGTGCTTGAAGGTTAGACATACTGATTTTTAAGTTTAAGCTTAACCTTCTGTTGGAAAGACTCCATTGTATTTTCCCTGGCCATCTGCAAAACATTTATGTAAGCAGGATTCCTGTAGAATATATTGTAGTTATTTTACATGACTTGAAGGATACATGCCACCTCTGTCTGTCACAAAATATTTTTTTCAAATGTCTATGGTATATTCCCTCTTTAACTCTTCTGTGAATTATTCAGTGTGTACGCTGATTACCTTGAAGTGGTGATTTTGCATTTAAAATAGTTTATTTTTCAAGTCTCTGGGCTATGAGCAAGTAGCTATATTTATGTTGGGTAAGAATGACTCAAGTGTACATGAGCTGGGGCTTAAAAACACAACATATATATAGCTGCAGCACTTGAGTCTGGCAGGCTAAGATGTCATTTTCAGCTGAAAGAAAGTCAAGTTTCTATTCTTTGTTTTCACTTATTTAGGTTTTGGCATGCACTATAAGAAATTGGTTCAGATTTCAGAATTGCGGCTTTGTCTGTGTTGTGTTCACTGCGCTGTCTAATGATCTTGCATTACGTCACCCAACTATAGCTCAACAATTTCAATTGTCTTGCCACTGGCTGACTTGCAATAACATCCCTAACTGTCCTGCTCCCTCTTTTCTAGGTGCGAAGGCTTATTTCTGATGTGTCGCGTCACAAATTGCTGGTTCTTGCGGGACAGTGTGTGGAGGAGACTGGCGACTTAGTCTTGCAGACAGGGTGCTTCTCCCTCCATGACTTCATTCAGATCTTTGCAGATGAAGAGGTCAGTCTGGGCTTAAGTGCTTTCCAAGCTTCAATATTTCCCTACCTCCTTGCTGTTTTTTTTACTATTATAAGTTTACTGCGACTTTAAATAGTTATATTGTTTATGGTTAATGTACCTTAATATAATTGCATTAACCTGTGTTTCTCTCCATTACCCCAGATTGGTGAGCTGCTAAGCTCAGCAGACCCAACTCAAAAAGCTAGTCTTACCCTTGGCTGCCCCAACTCTGGTGTATGGAAGAATTCTGTACTGGAGAAACATAACCTGCAGGACTTCATTGAAATCAAGACGAACCCACCAACAGTGCTACCAGAGATGGAGGGACTGCAGGAATTCACAGAGTATCTTTCAGAGTCCCTGGAGCCACAGTCTCCTTTTGAATTGCTGGAACCTCCCAGCACTGTAGGCTTCCTGAAGCTCTCCCGCCCTTGTTGCTACATCTTCCCTGGTGGGAGAGGTGACTCTGCCTTCTTTGCTGTTAACGGTTTTAACATATTAGTCAATGGTGGGTCTGACCCACGCTCCTGCTTCTGGAAGCTGGTGAGACATTTGGACCGGGTTGATTCCATGTTGCTCACTCACATTGGGGTTGACAACCTGCCCGGTGTGAACAGTCTGCTGCAGCGGAAATCTGCAGAGCTGGAGGAGGAGCAGTCTAATGGCTCCCAAAACAATGAGGACTGGATGAAGAACCTAATTTCCCCTGAAGTTGGAGTGGTGTTCCTCAATGCTCCGGAACGGCTGAAGACACTTCTTGGGGATCCCAAAATACTCCGTAGCTGTGACCAGGCTGCACTCACCTTGCAGTACTTGGAGAGACTGATGATCACACCAGAACCACTTTATCGCTCCAACAGCTCTAATATTGAGCCTGTCATCCTCTTCCAGAAAATGGGAGTTGGTCGCCTAGAGATGTATGTACTCAACCCAGTTAAAGGTAGCAAGGAATATGAGGCTTTTCTGCAAAATTGGCCTGGAAATGGCTCTACCATTAAAGCCTCGGAGATGCCCTTGCCATGCCTTGTCTCCATCTGTGCTCTGCTTGTATGGCATCCCGCTAGTCCTCAAGAAAAGATCATTAGAGTTTTATTTCCTGGGTGTACACCTCAAAGCAAAATTCTGGAGGGGTTAGAGAAGTTAAAACACTTGGACTTTCTCAAGCACCCTGTAGTATGTCTCAGGGATCTTGAAACATCCAAATCTGATAAGCAACCAAAACGTGCTGAGAGCAGGGAGAGTCTAAAGTCTGCATCTAAAGACTCTAGACTTGGAAATGCTGTTGTGAAAGAGAAGTTAAGTCGTATTGACATTAAGAAGCAAGATCCCAAAGGCAAAGCCAAAGGGACAAATGACATAGCCTCAAAAGAAGGGAAAGAGAGTGAAGACAAACCCAAATCGAAGGAAGGTGATGTCAAACCAAAGCCACAAAAACTTGATAAAGTTGTAACTAAGAAAGAACCAATGAAGGATGACAAGAAAGAAGTCAAAAAGAAAGAAGAAAAACCTGCAACCGGTATTTCTAAGAAAGAGGAGAATGGAGAGAAAAAGAAAGAGCCAGTGAAGAAGGAACCTCTTGCTGCAAAATCTAGGAAAGACATAAAGCCAGACCTGAAGAAGGAAATGAAGAAGGAGTTGAAAGTTGAGGAGAAGAAACAAACAAAGGTTCCAGGCAAGGACATCAAGAAACCGGCTACAGCATCTGCAGCTGCAGCTTCATCTGCTGGAGACCAAAAGAAAACTTCTGGAAAGAATGGGACTTTAAAGAAAGAGATGTCCTTAAAAAAGGAAGCTATAAATAAAGGGGCTAAACCAAAGACTGGCAAAAAGGATCAGGAGAACCTTAAGACATCAGGTGCCACTGAAGTGGATGCAGATCGCTCCAAGATGTCAACACCAGAGGACATGACGGCAGAATTTGAGAAGCTGAGAGAGGAGCAAGGGCAGCAGGACAGGTGCACAGATGAAGAGAACACTAAAACTGAGTGTAAAGTTATTGAGAATCAGACGGAGAAGTTGGAAGAAAGCAATGGCATGAATGGAGCTAGAACAGAAGAGACTGAAAATTTAGATAGCCCAGAAAAGTTCCGCTCAATGGATACGTTTGGGAATCCTACCAAGTCTATTGGACCATCATCTCCTCTTGCCAAGACTCCAAAAAGTGACCGGAGTGTGAATTTTGACGTCACACCCACAGAGTACCGACTGCTTGATGGAGCCTTGAAGGATAGCTTGTTGAGAAATGGACAAGAAGATGCATGTGCTAGCTCTGATGAGAAGACCCTGGAGCTGGTCTCTCCCCCAGGTTCAGGCCCAAACAGTGCTGGACATACCCCTTTTCACCAATCCCCTGAGGAGGATTGCCTAGGCTCTGGAGAGGACAGCAGCCTTGGGGCTAAAGACAGTCGAGTCATGGGATCCTGTAGAAACTCTGAATCAGGGTGTCTAAAAAGTAATTTGGAGAACAATTCATCTTCCTCCCAGGACAAGCACTCTAGCTACTTGGTATTGAGTCCCTTCAAGGACATGCTACCTGATGTTTCCCCAACTATCACAACCCCATCTTTACCAGCAGAAGTTGGTTCTCCACATTCGACAGAAGTTGATGAATCTTTATCTGTGTCTTTTGAGCAGGTTCTTCCACCCCTTTGTGAATCTCCCATGGAGGAGATGGGTGATCGGCTCTTTTCTAATGGACACTTTGTTGACCCTGACTCCAAAGTGGGAATGTCCCTGCCATTGAGAACATCTCATAACATTAGGCCACCGGGTGATGGATCAGAGGGAAGGCTCCCAGGACCACAGGGTCTTCTTACTGAAGTGCCTCCCCATGATGTTGACCTTTGCCTTGTCTCACCCTGTGAGTTCAAGCATCACAAATCTCCAGAGAACCAGCAGCATCAAATTTCTCCAGGGTTGGCTAACCCTAGCCCACACGACCTCTCAGAAGACAGTGACCTCTCCCAAGAGCTGGCTAAACCACTGGCGCAGCGTTGCACTGGCAACAACAGGCACTCACCTCAAGGCCAGGAGACCCCACCTACTTCTGCCAGTGAGTCCCTTCCTACAGCTTCTGACTCGGATGTTCCCCCTGGGACAGAGGACTGCCCGTCCATCACTGCAGATTGTGCTTTAGATTCTGATGATGATTCTGCTGGAATTTTCCCTCCTCAGCAGCCACATGATCTACCCAGCTCTCGCTCCTCTCACAGAGGCACACACTTTTCTTCTCAAGACCCTCCTCCAGCTCCCATGAAGGATTTGCCCCCACTGCCACCGCAGCCTGGGGCCTGTATGGCTGACCCTGAGCCTGAAGCACAAGCTAAGAATACAAAAAGTACCATAACGAAACCCAAGAAATCAGCAGGAGTCACTCAGAGGCCAGGCACAAGCAATAGTTCAGTACAGAGCAGCAAGACTAAATCTGGTACCCTCGGGAGCTCCAGTGGCTCTTTGAGGGCGAGCTCCAGCCTTGACACAAGACCCCCATCTCGTGGTACCGCTAGCTCCCGAACAGGGACCACTAGGCCACCTGCAGCAGGTAAGCAATGGTACTTTAAGCAGTTAAACTCATGAAGCTGTGAAAAGCATGGTTTTGTATTTTTTAAGATCAAGTATGTATTTATTGTATAGTATATGAGATATGCTCCCTGCTACTGAAAAACAAGGCTGTTTTTTTCATCAAAGTTCTTCTGTATTTCTTGTATCTCTTCTTGTATCACAAGGCTCTTTGGGTACTAAGGCGGGTGCAGCTGGTGGAGTACCAGTTTGTTTGGACCTGGCATACCTCCCCTCGAGCTTTGCAGCTGCCACTGTTGATGTGGAGTTCTTCCGTCGCTTACGCTCTTCCTGCTACATCGTCAGTGGAGATGAGCCTCTGAAGGAGGCTGTCATGAGGCCCATTCTTGATGCTCTACTGGAGGGCAAGACGGCATGGCCTGGTGTTCAGGTGAGCTCACCTACTGTATTTACAGCATTGCTTTTTCAGCTCTTCACCAGAATATTCAACTGAAGAAAAAAATTAATGTCAATTAATGTCAAAATTTACAGTTACATAGAGAAATATTTCAGATGCATATTTACCTAAATCTAAGGATAAAGCATGGCAAAATAAATACATATCCTTGATTAACTGTGCTGTATGCTACCATAACCCATAACAAAGCAAAAATAATTATCGAATTGGCAATTTAAGTAAATTATGCAATTCAGAAGTATTGTTGGTATAGTCGGAATTCTGTACTTCCAGGATTTGTGGCCAGTTGTATGGCAATGTTCTGTCTTCTTTCCTTATCCAGGTGACCCTGATCCCTACATTTGACTCCCTTACAATGCACGAGTGGTACCAGGAGACCCATGAGAGGCAGAGGGAGCTGGGCATCACAGTGCTGGGGAGCAACAGCACTGTCGCCATGCAGGAGGAGACCTTCCCTGCCTGCAAGGTGGAGTTCTGAGAGAGTGGAGCAAAGAGGAGGTTGAAGAAACAAGAAAACCCGTCCTCTGTGGCCTGCAGAGAGACTCCCCCTCATGCACCATTCCCCTTCATACAACCAAGTTTTTTTGTGAAAGCAGTTCCATACCCCCTTATCTGTGCTTCTCTCCTCCCCTTATTTCCTGTCGAATGGTTCAGGAGGTGTGGCATACCACATGCCTGTTAGGTTGTGGGGTCTTCTGCATTTCCCCCTTCTGGAGAAGGGGAGCTAATTACAGTCCCCGAACAAATATTCCCTTATCTCATTTTGCCATGGGGATATCTAATCAAATGGGGTGGAATCCGGTATGGTCCCACTTGTCATAATATTGAAAATTCTGGTTCCACTTATATTTATGGAAGCTGCTCAATTAAAATTAATGCTTGGGGGGGGGGGGGGGCGGGGTGCACTGCATAATCAGTGCTGACGTATATTCCCTGACATTCTGGGCATCAACTGAGGAGAGAGGCATCAACTGAGAAGAAAGAGCTGTCTGCGGAACATTCTGAGACCCCTGACCCTCAGCCCATAATGGACATGCCTTCAAAATTCAAGTGGAAGGGTTTCCCAGTTTGTTTATTTTTCGTAAGTTTTTCCTTATACTGATTTGCACAGTTCGTCCAAGGACAGAGGGAAAGTGAGGGGAAGGGAAGATACAGGAAGGCATGAAAGTCTTGCACTCCTATCAAGAAGGGTCTTCTAAAAAAGTCACACCCTGAGGATTGTGCGTCACTACATCTTTAGCATTCCCTGCATGCTTTTGACAGGACTAATATTGGTAGGTCAGCAGCTCACCGTCTGGAGTAATTAACAGGAAAAAAATACTTGCGGATGGACAGGGTGAGTTACATAAAAGTAACTCCATCAGTAGACTGTACATGTAGGTATTGAGGGAATATTCATAACCTTTAAGGGTATGTAAGTTGAAAGCGTGTAATAAGAAGGTTTTGGAAGTCAACCATAGAATAATAAATGGTTACGGCAGAGAGGGAGTTAGAGGATGAAATTGGATTGTAACCCATTGCGAATGGGATTGTAACCCATTGCGACCCATGATCGGGTCGTGCTCTCAAAGAATGCAGTTAGCCACCTGGCTGTTGAACCAGCATTGGAACAAATGATGTCTGAAAAAAATAATTGGATGGATAATGTATGGAATCCTGGTGCAATGTATAGCAATGGACAATGCTGAAACCATGATCTCTCAAACTGAGTACTCCTTTCTTGTTTGTAATGGATCAGAATTCAATCATTGATTCACAGAGAACCTCGGTAGTACCCATTCCAAGCAGGCAGAACTGTTACGGCAGAGCTGCTGCTTACAGTAGGCCATCAGAAATGTGTATGTACAGTACTGACCACTGTGTGCATCACATCAACTTGTTTGTAGTGCTTGAAATGTTATGATATACATGTTGGAGTAAAAAAACGAAACGGTGAACTCATTGAACTGTAACAGGCTAAAAGTTTGAATTGAGATGTGTGCAATTGATTAATCAGGTGGCTTTGATGACTTTCCTCTGGACCACAGTTGCTTCAGTGCCTAAAAGTTAAATAATTTGCGCACACAACAAAGAAAAGAAAAGAAACATCCGCTGTAATATTTCTGTGTGTCATGTTTATAGCTGTAGGATGTAGAGGGGTTGTTCTCTGTGAATTGTACTGCGTTTAGCCTTTTGTCACTGCGTACAGAATTGAGAATGCATGCCAAGGCCACCCAACCACCGCACCCAATTTGTCTGCCCCTTCGACTAACACGACTTGTCTGGAGATGTCCTGTGACCTCAAGCAAGTGAACTCAATCAGCTGTTGTCTTTTTTTTTCTCTCTCCCCCCAAAAAATTTTAGTTTTTTGTTTTGGGGGGGAAAAAAAAATTTGATTACATATCCGGAAAATGAACTGTTTTTAACAATGTCGGAAATAATTTGTTAATAGGCATGCTGAACTATATGAGCATGGGTATTCATTGATGTTTTTTGTTTTGTTTTGTTCTTAGTCATGCCTTATTTGAATGAATGAAACTATCTCTAGCGTTTTCTACAGCCAAAGTATCAGAAAGTCAGAGTATCAGATAGAAGCTTTATGTTAAAATGCTTAGAAAGACATGTTCTGTGGAATCTGCTAGAAATCCCTACAACTGGTAAAGCAGAGATATGTATGATTATTTTTGTTTTTTTTCTGTTTTTTTTATTTACAAGCACTCTCAAAATTGTATTGGTTAAAATTAGGTGGCTGATTTATTTATTTTGTTTCTAAGTTATTAGGTTTTTATTATTTTTGTTCTGTAATTTAAAATAACACTCATGTGTAGAGGTTATTAATGATGGTCATCTTGCTTAGCTCAAGGCTGTTCATGTCACCCTTTTCTACCCAGCAGGTTATGGCATGTTAATTTGAGAACTGTAGTAGTGCAAGACTGTAATCAACCAATATGCGTGCCTCTGGACAGATGGCTCTACCCACCATTTTTCAGAATGTGCTGCTTTTTTCTTTTTTTTTCTTTTTTTTTTTGAGACTTTCATCAGAGCTTTACTGTTGCATGAATGCAGCAGAGATTCACAACATTTGGGAAATGTGTAATTCGCCAAACAAACTTTAATTGTCCTTTTCCAGACATCCCACCCAATTTCTCACTCTTGCTAACATGTATTTGCATGGGTAAGCTTTACTTTGGTTTTGTACTAGTTGTGGCTTTTTGTGCATGTCCTGCCCCCTGTTGGCTGTACAGCATAACCTTGTAAACTCCCCATCTCTCATACCGAAGTCTCTGGATCTGAAAACCTGCAAATGTTTCCTTTTTTTTTTTTTTTACATCTGAGAAGGACTTACTTTAACCTTGAATGTGCATTCTTTTAAAACAATTTTAATGTGAGCCTCTACAAAGCATAGATTCTTTATACATCATACTGTCCTGCTTAGATTGTCACTCCATTTAGCAGTCACTGTACACCTACCCCTGTTCTACCATGACAGGCATTAAAATAGTTAGGTGTGCACCCGTCAAAATTTCAACTCCGGGAGCGATGTGACCGAAATGTGTCCACCGAGCCATGTTTAATCGCGTTATGTCATTCCGGAATGATCAATCACCTGAGCACTTAGTACAGTTTTACAAAACAGCCAATGTGAACACCTCTTGTGAGACCCTTATTCTGTCCCTCTGTGACGGGGTAATCCCCATCATCATCACTACCACAGGTTTTACACAACTTTTAGCAAGTTCAATACTGTTTTTGAGTCCATTTGAATATTTCAGGATGTTACTCATTAGATGAATAAAAGTTAGTTTCCCCTAATGTTCTACTGGCCTCCCCAGCATGACTGCTGTGGTTTTTTGAAGTGCTGCTACAAGTGCAAGCAAGAAGTCCAGTGTGAAGGGGGGAGTGTTGTTGCTGTCGAGAGAAAGGACTGAGGACCGTATCTTTTTTTCTGGGTTTCACGCCAACTTCTACTCTTACTTGTTTAATTAGCCCAATCTTTATGTAATTGATATTTTAGTAAAATTTCTTATAAAACATTCATGAATGACAGATGAAGACTGTTCCTGTATCCCAACATGAAACATATTGTTGTTGTCTAATCTATGATTAAACCAGCATAAATGTATTCAGCTAATTGGCTAATTTTGCCAGTGTAATTGGTGACGATGAAAACCTTCATGCACACCAGCCCTGCTATGAAGGCTTGATGGTAGATCATTCAGTATTGAAACACTAATTTTTTTGTTTGTTTGTTTTGTTTTTTCCTTTTCAATAAATATGCTTCTTTTATAAACGGATGTTGTAATTATTTATTACTATGTTTTGTCAGCTATTAATTTGCACTCTTACCCATACTCACTGGACAGCATTTTTAAAGCTTTGCTTTTATGAGTTTTGTCTGTGACTGAGAAGGAAATCATGGCTCTAACCCTTTTCTTGTATATAATGCCAATCCTCGAGCGAATGCTTCTGCTGTGGAATTATCCATCTACTGCGCAGAGTTGTTATAAAACAGAGCTGTTAACAGGCCTGAAAGCTTTATCAACTGCATATTTGTACAGAAATTTAGATTCAGACAAACTGATTCAGCATATGCACCATTGATCTGTTGTGTACAGCAATTCAGAGAACTACTAGAACTTTAGTTCAGGACAGAAGCACAACCGTAATTTACAGCTCATTGGATATGGCAGTGCTGAGGGTGAGAATGCAGGCAATGTAGACTACTTGCTGACCGAGAAAACAAAACTCTGCGTTGACTTCGGCCACCTCTGTGTCCATAACAGAGCCGTGTAGCCTCGTTCCTGGGGCACCCTTGTACCTGTATATGATGGTTTTCTCTCCAACCACGAAGCAATCCCAGAAAGTTAATGAGCTGAATTAGGTACTTTTCATGTTTAGAGGGATTGTTTACCCTCTTAAACTACATTATCCCGGAAATAGCTTGTCTGCCATGAAGAATTAAATCCCCATGTTCACATCATGCTTATTGTGCTCTACTGCTAGCAATCACATAGAAGGGGTATAACCTAACAAAAGAAAGATTGGGCTTAATCATTAGGTTGTTTTAAACACGTGTTTAATCATTTCCTTAAACGTATTAACACTGCAGGTTTTGGCTTGTGATCATGTTTTGAATTGCATCGTCTAGATGGTTCGTTTTGGTGAGCAGATGTCTTTACTCTCACTAATTGGAGCAGATTACCAGAGTGTAGCAGGAGGAGACCTTCCCTGCCTGCAAGGTGGAGTTCTGAGAGAGTGGAGCAAAAGAGGAGGTTGAAGAAACAAGAAAACCTGTCCTCTATGGCCTGCAGAGACTCCCCCTCATGCACCATTCCTCTTCATACCACAAGTTTTTTTGTGAAAGCAGTTCCATACCCCCTTATCTGTGCTTCTCTCCTCCCCTTATTTCCTGTCCCAGGGGTCAGGAAGTGTGACATACCATGTGCCTGTGAGGTTGTGGGGTCCTCTGTATCAGGAGAGGGGGAGCTAGATACAGACCACAAATAAATATTCTCTTACCCCTTTTTTCCAAGGGGGATGACTAATCAAATGGCATGAATTCTAGTCTGGTTCCACTGAAATATTGTCATAATCAATAAATTAAAAGGAATGATCAAAATATTCTCCAGATCAAAATATTCTCCAGTTTGACATGAGCAAGCAGTGTCCACAGTGTTGCGAGTTAAAACAGCTTACAAAACACAGTGTGCCATTTATAAAAGAAGCATATTTATTGAAAAGACAAAACAAACAAAACAAAATTCAGTGTTTCAATACTGCATGATTTACCACCAAACCCGTACAGCAAAAAATCTCTCCTTCCACCGTGGACGCCTGGCTTGAGCACATAACAGTGCTTAAAAGATCCAGCAGAGGGCAGTCACACTGGAGAGACCTTGAGCAACATAACCATTCATACATAATACCCTCGACAGTTAAATGTTATGTTAAATTATGGAACAAAAATAATACTGAAAACCTAAAAACTTAGGAACTAAATAAATAAATCAGCCACCAATTTTAACCAATGTTATTTTGAAGATGGATACAAATAAAAACAGAAAACAAACAAACAAATCTTTGTATAGGTCCCTGCTTTGCCACAGTTGTTGGTATTTCTAGCAGTCTCCACAGGACATGTCTTTCTAAGCAGCTTGGCATTTGGCTTCTATCTGATACTCTTTCCTGACACTTCAGCTGTAGAAAAGTTTTATTCATTTAAATGAAAAAGAAAAACATCAATTAATACCCATGCTTGTATAGTTCAGTGTGTGTATAAACGAATTATTTCTGGCTTGGTATAAACAGTATGGTTATGGGTGCCTTCTCTTTTTTTTCCATGGAAAAAAGCTTCAACTTTTCTTTGTAGAGAAAGAAAAAAACAACAGTTGATCGACTTCACTTGCAGAAGGTCACAGGTCATCCTCATCGATGGTGTGTTGGTCAAAGGGGCAGACAAAGTGAGTGGCCTTGGCATGCATTTTGAATGCAGTGTGACAAAAGGCATACCTTTTAAATTAATCTTTTATTTTACCAGGGACGTTACATCAAATCAATTAATAAGAATAATAATAATACATTTTAAAAACACATCAAATACACACATTTGACGGCGAACAAGCCCTCTATATCCTACAGCAGTAAACATGACAGAAAATGTTACAGTTGATACATTATTAATTTTTTCATATTTTGCGTAATTTTTTGTTCTGTGCATGCATAGACCTGACTAACATGGACAGGTCACCCAGCTGATTGTCCGGAAAAATTTGCTGAAAAAAAATATTTGTAGAAAGACAGGATGAGTTTTTTCCATTTTACAGAAAAATACCTCCATCAGTAGACAGTACTGGTGGGTATGAAAGTATTGAGGTGATAAGCATAGCATGTAATGTACATAAAGAAGGGTTTTGAAGACAGCCATAGAGTGATAAATGATCATGACAACGAATGTGAGGGTTAGCATACAAATACATCAACCTGCAGTCTACAACAATCCCGGGAATAACAATCTCCTCACCGCAAAAGAGATGCACATAGGAGGTGTACAGGGCTCAGGGTGAGTAACACTGAATTCATTTAAAAACTCAGTATTTTATGGTAGGCTATGTGGTTAATCACCTGAGATGGACAGAGGAACTGTCCTGGGTGTATTCCTGCCTCTCGCCCAATGCATGCTGGGATAGTTCCAGCACCACCCGCGACCCTGATCAGGATTAAGCAGGTTTAGATAATGGATGGATGTGGTGTATGTCCATGAAGGTAGGTTACCATACATTTTTTGCAAGTAAAAAAAAATACTCCCTCAGGACGTGAGCTGGGACAAACCATGAAAGAGCATTCTGTGGAACAGTCTGTGACACTTTTACCTACTGTTAAAGCTCTACCACAGTCAATGCAATGATTTATTCCATGGCTACTCTATGAAGAGAAAATATCAAGGTTCAGGTATAAAAAATTGTCTAGACAAACGCTACTCACAACAAAAAAATAGTTTTTTGTATAGCATATGGGTAAGGTTATGTTGAATTGCTGTTGTGTTTGGGAAAACTTGTGACAACTTTCAAACCTGAGGCTAACCCAGTTAAACTGCTGTATCAAAGCCCATGACCCTATTAATTGTGATATTCCAAGGGATGTGGAAATTTGTAACCTACCACAGTTGGTACAATTAGCTGATACACTATGTTAGTTTCCAGTTGGAAATATACATGATGCTAATTTCCAGTTATAGCATTATTAAAATCAGTTTTGTATACATTCCATGAGATGAAGCAAAGATAGGAAACCACTGTTGGTTTTTCTTTAAGACATCGTGGGATTAGGGGTCCAGGTGTAGGTGCCAGGTGAGTGTTGTATATTGTCTAATTAGAGCCAATGACCAGAATATAATTTAATGTATTAGAGCCCATTCCTGGGATTATCTAAGAAATGTAAGTAATCGCCAGCTCATTAACCTAACTAAACCATGTTAATATAAAAAGTAAAAGAGATCCCAATATTTGATAGAGCACAACTGGTCATATATATTTTTGGGACTAATGAGAGACTATCTTAATTTAGCTTTATGCGAACATCATCTTTTTGAAATTTTCGTCTTCTAATAAGAATACTGGTCACGCTGTATGGTTTTTTCAACGCGCATTAATGTTAACATATTTATTAGAGTCTATCTGTCAAACTGATTACAAGCGGTTCTTGGACATATCTGAGTCTTCATGATAATCCGTAAATCTGAATTTCCTGAGTCTGCACAGAACATTACGCGTGAATGTATTTGCTGTCGTAATATTACTGTCACGTGTGGGAATATCGTGTCAGCGATAGGTCTGTTCTCCTCTGGTTCTATGATTAGAGGTTGAGCAGGATTTGTAGTTCAGTTTCGTTTCTCACAGCGCGTTTCTCTCTATTTTTTACAGTCTCTGGTTTCTCTCAGTACTCAGTTCCCATCAGCGCGTACACTGTGTAAGTACAGTACTGCGTTTTTTTTAAAATTATTTATAGTACGAGGAACACTTGTTAACAAATGACTATTTTGGTATGATAGCCTATGTTTTGCTGTAGCTATTGACGGTCTCATAGTTTACATTAAGCAAGCTTGTACGATTATTATCTGTGCAATGACAGAAGAGTGCGGTTAAACTGGCAAGAGACGTTTTTTACTCTAGGTCTACAACTTCAACTTAAATTTCTTTTAATTAAGCATACTTGCTGAAATATGTGTTGCTGTCCCTTGTAGATAAGTTTGTCCTAAGATATATTCGTTCAGTATTATCGACATAATGTAATTATATTGTAATGTAATTGTAATTGTAACCACAGGGTGGTTGGAAAAATGTTGGAAAGTTATATTTGGAATGGCAGAATCAACAGATGTGGCTATGAAAAATAAGCGCTTCAAAATACGTTTGCTGATTACGTAGTCCCATCAACGCCGCCAAGAATGGAAGAGCAAGTCCTCCCTGTCATCGAAGAAGCCACAGATGAGGTGAAAAAGGGTGAGCCTACTGGTTATATATTCAAGCTTGATTGAGTGTCTCTTTTATTTGATGAGTTTTGTTGCGGATATAAATTTTTGTTTAAATATGTCTTTTATGCTGATCAAGTATGCACTATCAAAGCCACATGCCTTGATGTTGAAGTTGTGAGTAAGCCTAGTTCCTGTTCTATTTATTTATTTAGTGTTAGTGTTAACTATTTTCTGACCTGCTTAGCCATTAGTTTTTATGGAAGAATATTGCAGGCATATTTCAAATTAAAATGTAATATGTGAAATAATAATGTAATGCTATATTTGAATTTCCTCTTACAATGAATTTAAATTTCTTAATCAAAGACAATGCTATGTTATAAAGGAGACAAAATTTAAGTGGGTATTCAAAGTTAAAAAGGGAAACGGTGCCCCTGTCTTTGCCATTAAATATAATCACTACTACACTAAAAAAAGGTGGCCAATTGCTAAATGCATTCTTCTGATGTTAATGCAGTACTATTTTCACAGGATTTTACCTGCCAGTCTTCACAAGCCAGCATTTACGCGCCAAGCCAAAAAAAGTAAAGAGTATCTTCAAAAAATCAACAATACCATCACCAGAGGAATCAGTCCTCAGTGTCAGCAAAGGAAAAATGGATGAGAAATATAAGGGTGAGCCTACTGTTTATATATTCAGGCTTGAATGTATTATGTGACAGTCTTGATTATGCGTTTGCATTTTTCATTTAATACGTCTTCTCTATTGAATCCACAATCCTATGTCTTTTGTTTCTGATAGATCAAGTGTGAACTGTTGAAGGCGCATGTCTTTATGTTGAGAATAGTTGCCATTTTTTGTTTGTTTTGTTTGTGTCATGAGCCGTGTTTCTTACAGTTGAGTGGGGATTGTTGGAGTCTCCATGGAGGGAGGTGGACTTTTCAGTGGAGTGAGTACACTTTCCAATTACCCTCATTCCAGCTAGTGTGATCCTACTAAGCAAGTTTTAAATTAATGTGGCCCTGAAATCTTAGATGTTTACAAAATGACGCTGTGTTCCCTAGCAACAGGGAGGCACTGGTTGATTCTGTCACCTCCTACAAGCCCAGCTGTGATTCTGTATCTGAGGCCCGGGTTCTGCTGCTAGGCCCGGTTGGGGCGGGAAAGTCCAGCTTCATCAGCTCTGTTCATTCTGTCTTCACTGGGAGGGTCACCAACTGGGCCATGGTTGGAACTTCTTCCACAAGCTTAACGCAAAAGGTAGAGCAGCAGAACAATGCAAGACGTGAGTGAGTGAACTTAGTAATAGGCACTGATTCTGAAGTACATGTTTGTTATTCTGCAATTTGCAGTAATGCTACATTTCCAATGTAACCAATAGATACCATTTGTACAAATATTTTTTCTTGTCGATGCCATCAACCCAGGCAGAAGTCAGTTTATCAACTGCTTGATGGAAGCTCCTTTGACATTTTCATTTTCCACATTCACATTCAGCAGTTAGTGAAACAATGGGAAACATACCAGGTATCGGAAAGAAACACAATAATGATGGTGCTTTTTCCTAAAATACGAATCTCTGTCTCTCTCCAACTTCTAGCCGTAAGTCTCTATTTTCCCCTCCCTTCATTCAACCCTCTCTCTCTCCTTTTCTCTCTGCCCAGTTCCAATCCTTTCCTATTCGGAGACGTGGAGAGAGTGGTGATCAGCGAACTGCCGTAGTTCTGTGTGACGCCATGGGTCTGGGAACGGGAGACATGACTGGCCTGACCCTCCATGATGTTCTGGCTGTAATCAAGGGCCACGCACCTGAGGGACACAAGGTACTCTGAAGTGAGGGGATACCTGTGTGGGAATCCTCTGGCAAAACAATGGAATATATTTATATTTCATTTAACCTTTATTTAGCCAGCAAGTCCCACTGAGATACATACATTTTCTAAATTCACAGAACATTGTACAATAAGAAGCATTGATTCCATATAATAAGAGAAAAGAATATCTACAGCTGAACCGAATGTTGTTCTGAACATTTTTCCAGGCCCAAGGCCCTAACTCAGTTCTTGCTCTTGGAAACTGGCATTTGTACCTCCATGGCTGTCAATCAGAGTAATGAGAGGACAGTAAGCAGAGACAATGCTGAACCAGACAGGAGAGAAGATAACTTTAACAGTCAGTGGGAAGTGGAATTGTGTCTCTTCACACGGTGTTGCTTCTTTTGGCTGTTCACCACCAGCATACAGGCTGTGAAAATGTGTCTCTGCTCTTTTTCTGTGATAGTTCAGCTCTGATCAGGCCTTGAGGGCAGAGACAGTGGGCTATGTGAAGAAGCCGTCTGCCAGAGAGAAGATGCACTGTGTGGCCTTTGTGGTAGATGCCACAAAAATCGACTCCTATGGCAAAGGCATGGGCTTCACCTTCCAGCAGCTCAAACAACATATCAGTGACCTGGGTAAGCCTGAGAATTAGAACTAGTCAGGGACAAGGCCAAGAACTGGAGAAACACTGTGAACCCAAATGACCTCTTCTGTTGACCATGTGTATGAGACCCTAGAGTGCTTTACACAGGGGTTATGTCACATCAGGAATACTGTGTATTAATGTTATGTGGGGACAAATGCAAGATAGATTGCAGGTGAAAGGCTGGGGGAAGACTGAGATTAAGAACAAAATATGCACACAAATGGACTCAGAATATCTGCCCTGTGTCCAGGTGTGCACCAGGTTGCATTGCTGACGCATGTGGACCAAATCTGCCCAGAAACAGCTCGTGACATCACCAAGGTGTACAGAAGCCGGCTAGTGCAGCACGCGGTAATAAACTTTATTTTGTTTCTCTCTTCTACACACTATAGTCTTACACCCATTAAGTAGCTTATGATCAGTCAGTATATTGTCCATTTGCATTTCCCTTATGGAAATGTAATAAACTAATACATTTGAAATATATAGACTTTTTGAAAAGTATTCATTTCCTAGCAATGTACTTTTTAAAAAAATATTGTGATATCGTGAAGTGGAAATAATTAGTATTTCCTATATATTTTCCCATGTATTGCAAAGGTCTGCAATATCATGACAATACATTTTATTTCAATATTTCAGCATTTTTCATTTTTGTATAGAATACTAGTTGCTAATGGTGATATTTGTAAGTATACCAGAGTATATGGGGCTGATGTGCTGCAGTCATACTCAGCTCTTGGCACTGTGTCTCTTCAGATGGAAAAGGCTGCAGCTCTGTTGGGCATGTCCATGTCCTACATCGTCCCAGTGAAGAACTACTCCTGTGAGCTGGATGTGGATGAGCACACAAACACCCTGCTGCTCTGTGCAGTCCAGCACATTCTGCAGTATGTGGAGCTGTACTTCCAGGACCTTACAGAGCCCAGAGTTGTGTGACACACCTTTGCATTGAATTCTCAGATGCCTTATGTAGAATAGAATTTTTGTTGTTGTTATTGTTTTAAATTTATGAAATATAAAACATTGAGTTTTATATTCCTCTACAGCATGTGCAGGAATCTCTGCACAGCGATATATGTGTGTGTGTGTGTGTGTGTGTGTGTGTGTGTAATGAGTGTTGTGAAAAAGTATTTGTGCCCTTCCTGATTTCTTCTGTTATTACATATTTGTCACACTGAATTGTTTCAGATCTTTGGTCAAAATGTAATATTAGACAAAGGGAACCTAAGTGAACTTGCCAGACACTCTGGGGATCCATCACATTGGTCAGCATTTAGACAACAACTTAGAAATAAATGCACATCATCTGTGAGAAATGCCAAATCTGATTATTATTTAGACTTAATTACTAGCTCCTATTCAAACCCAAAATTTTGGAAAGCAGTAAACTCAAACAAAAACAAAACCACTAATTCCCTATCTACACATATTAAATGTGGTGACTGTTTGATTTCTGAACAGAAAGAGGTTTGCCTAGCTTTCAATAACCACTTTGCTGATGCTGGGCATTTATTTGAAAAGGAATACACAGGGCCCCCTCTTATTAATAATGATTGTGTATGCACCATGAACCACATTTCTCAGTTTACCTTTCAGCCCTTCTATCCTAGTGATGGATTTGAAGCATTGTAAGCTGTTGATCCCAGGAGTTCAACTGGAGAGGATAATTTGGGTCTTTTTTTTCTAAGACTGTCCGCTCCATTTATCACAGAGCAATTAACGCATATATTTAATATTTCTATCTCAACAGGCATATTTCCTAGGGTTTGGAAATCGGCCCATGTAATTCCATTACATAAAGGAGGCCATAGAAATTATTTAAATAATTACCATCCAATCTCCAAATTACCCTGCTTAGCAAAAATCCTGGAATTTTTGGTAAATAACCAACTAAAGGCATTTTTTTCAAATAAGTCCGCATCAATCTGCATTTAGAGCTCATCACAGCACTATTTCAGCTGTTACATTAGTTACAAATAATTTAGTATCCGCTTTAGACAATAAGAAACACTGTGCTGCCATTTTTGTGGATCTGTCAAAAGCATTTGACACAGTTGATCATCCTTTGGTCTTACAAAGGTTATGTAATATTTGGTTTTGATGGAAAGGCTTGTGATTAGTTTCAGAATTATTTGTTTGAGAGACTTCAGTGTGTGCAATCAGGGAGTGCTCAGTCCGAGTCCTTGCCGGTAACAAAGGGTGTTCCGCAAGGATCAATTTTGGGTCCTGCCCTCTTCACCGTTTATATTAGTGACATGGTCTCTTCATTGAGTGGTTGTCAAGTTCATCTTTATGCTGATGACACTATTGTGTATTGCGTTGCTGATTCTGTACAACTAGCCATTGAGAACCTGCAGCTTTCCTTTAATGCTCTACAGGATGCTCTTATTAATCGTAAACTGGTACTTAATGCAAATAAAACAAAATTCATGCTGTTTACTAGAGCCAAAAATATTGATTATAATAGTTTGCATATATCCACTGCAAATGGATCTAATATTGAGAGAGTCACTGAATATAAATATCTTGGCATCTGGTTTGATGAGAAACTTACATTTAAATATCATATAGACAATCTTGTCAGCAAACTATGGCAAAAACTTGGCTTCTTTTACAGAAACAGAACCAGCTTCCCTATGATTAGTAGAAAAAGGATTGTTGAAGCTGTTTTCCTATCAGTGTTGGATTATGGGGATGTACTTTATAGAATTGCTGCTCCTTCCACTCTTAAACCCCTAGACTCGGTCTATCATTCTGCCTCAGATTTATTACTGGTGTTAGCTATGGTACTCACCATTGTATCCTGTATGATAAGGTGGGTTGGTCCTCTCTGGCAGAGAGGCGTAATAAACATAAACATCTAACGTTCTCAAATGACTGCCTTATGCTCAAGGTCCCCGGGCATAGTCTGGATTTGGAAAGTCAACTTTTTATCTTAGTGCCCCAACTTCTTGGAATGATCTTCAACACACGCTAAAAATCAATTCTCTATTAACCTATGGACAATTTAAAACCATGATCACAAACCTCCCTGCTCATATATGTAACTGTTTTAACTGATTTTTTATCTGTGTTTTCTTTGTATTTTATTGTTTTTATTGTGTTTTATTGCTGCATAATGTAATCTCGGCATCATCAAAAATGAAGGCCCACCCTCAATGTATTCCCAGGAATTAGGTTGAATGAATGAAATGAATGAATGAACCTAAAACACATTTTTTAATAATTCCAATTATTTAATGAAAAAAGTTATCAAAAACCCATGTCCCCCATGTGAAAACGTAATTAACTGAAACTTACTTAGCACCTGGTTCAGTAGCAATACAGTAACTGCAAGCAAATGTATCCTATAATTTTATATCAGTCTTGCACATCACTGTGGAGGAATTTTAGCCCACTTTTCTTTGCAGAACTTTTTTAATTCAGACAAATTGGTAGGTTTTGTGCATGACTTGCTCATTTCAGATCCTGCCACTGCACCTCTATTGGGTTCAAGTCAGGACTTTGACTACTTAGCGGGACTTAGCGGTTAGTGCTCTTACTGGATCATCATTGGTAGTGCTGCGTTAAGCTGAACTGGTCATGGTCTGGTGATGACTGTCTCAAGCCTGCCCTCATGGCTGCGTTGGCCTCTGCCTCTGTCTCCCTTAGCTATGCTGCCGTAGCCTTATTCTGCCAGGGGTTTCCTTATCGCAAGCAGGCACCTCTGTCTCTTCTGCTCTGCTTGCTAATCTACTATTTGAACCTCCTAACAATGTTTTTTTTTTTTCGTCTTCCTCGGCTCTGGGCACCTGTCCGGACTTCTAGCTCAAGTTTGCTAAGCACCCCCCTGGCCCGGAGCTCCAGCCCTAGACCAGCTAGACCAGCTGGGCACCCCCGCCTCCTGCTACTGTTGATTCTGCTGTAGCACCAAGCCTGTCCCCCTGTCTGACCCTGCCACCCATTGGTGTTCCTGCCCATCTCTCTATGTGACCGGAGTCATCTTTGCTTGGACTTAATTAATACTGGATTGGCTGTTTATGTATTATAATTTAATCTGTTTTTATGTAAGCCATTTCCTAACAAACCGGTGCCTGCCTGCGGCAGATGGGTTCCCCCTCTGAGTCCGGTTCTGCCCAAGATTTCTTCCTGTTATCAGTCAGGGAGTTTTTCCTTGCCACTGTTGCCCTAGGCTTACTCTTTGGGGGCCGGTTCTCTGTAAAGCTGCTTTGAGACAAAGCTCCTTTGTTAAAAGCACTATACAAATAAAAATTGATTGATTGATTGATTGTACACCGCTCCAAAACTTTCACTTAGTTTCTTTTCAGCCTTTCAAATATGTTCTTGCTTCTGTGTTTTGGATCGTTGTTTTGCTGCGTGACCCAGTTATGCTTCAGTTTCAGCTTACGAACAGATGACTGGACATTCTTATTAAGAGCTTTCTGTTACAGAGCAGAGCATCCCCGCACCATCACACTACCACCACCATGTTTTACTGTTGGTATGACATTCTTACTGTGAAATGCTGTATCTGCTTTATGCCAGACATAATGCACTTTTGACACATCTGTCTATTGAACATTATCCCAAAATATTTCAGGATCATCTAAGTGCTTTTTTTGCAAATGTGAGATGAGCAAGTATGTTTCTCATGGTTAGCAGTGGTTTCCGCCTTGCTTCTCTCCCATGAATCCCTATTTTGCCCTGTCTCTTTCTTATTGTGTAATGAAAACTGACCTTAACTGAGGCTAGAGAGGCCTGCATTTCTTTGAATGTGCTACTTGGATCATTTGTGGCTTCCAGAAAGAGGTGTCTCTGCGGCTTTGGAAAACTTTTGGCAATCAATCAAGGCTGGTTGTGTTCACTCAGCTGAATCTAATTATTAATTTAATTTGGTTAATTGGGTGATTGAGCAACTAAGGGACAATTAATTTGAATCAAATAATTTTTTTTATGTTTTTGGGTTTCCTCAGTTTCCCTTTGTCTAATATTGCATTTTGTATGAGGATCAGAAATCATACTGTGAGACAAATATGCAATAATATAGGAAATCAGGAAGGGGGCAAATACTTTTTTATGCCACTGTGTATGTGTGTGTGTGTGTGTGTGTGTGTATACACAGAAAAGTTGCATACTCTTTGTAACTGGTGCCATTACATATTGTCTGGAAAAATAAACATTTAATTGAAACTTTTTGTGTCTCAAATCATAGAAAACAATATTGAGAATTAAATCAATTTGGATTTTTTTCATTAATGAAAGGTGAGGGCCAGCGGAATCACAATGCAGCGAAACATGACAAAAACATCAATGAATACCCATGCTAGTATAGTTCTGAATACTAAAAAAACTTTATTTTTAGCATTGTAAAAAATATATAATTCTGGATGCCTGATCATAGTCTTTTTCCATTGGCCAACAAAATGTTAATTTTCTTTGGGGGGAGAAAAAAGACAACAACTGATTGAGTTCACTTGCAGAAGGTCACAGGTCATCTCCAGAGAAGTTGTGTTGGTCAAAGGGGCAGACAAAGTGGGTGTGGTGGTCAGGTTGCCTTGGCATGCATTCTCAATTCTGTATGCAGTGCCACAAAAGGATAATTTAAAAAAATGTATAATTTATTTTAGCAGGGA
Source organism: Anguilla anguilla (assembly GCF_013347855.1). Taxonomy (NCBI): domain Eukaryota; kingdom Metazoa; phylum Chordata; class Actinopteri; order Anguilliformes; family Anguillidae; genus Anguilla; species Anguilla anguilla. Next base: position 21,626,825 of record NC_049204.1, on the reverse strand, counting down.
TGTTACATCAAATCAAATAATTTAAAAATCACATCAAATGTACAATGTTCACAGAGGACGTCCCTCTCCAGCAGAGGGTACAGCCATAAAATTGACAAACAGAAAATATTACTATTTTATTTTTGCACGTTTTGTTTAATTTTTTATTTTGTGCACACATTAAACTGACAAACTTTGGTAGGTCAGCAACTGGAGAAATTAGCAGGAAAAACTACTTGCAGAAGGACAGGATGAGTTTCTTGTATTTTACATAAAAATGAGTCCATCAGCAGACTACATGTAGGCATGGAGGTATTGGGGGAATAATCCTGGCCTTTAAGGACATGCAAGATTAAAGCTGTTCTTGCAGCTTCATGGGATTGGAGGAGGTTTCAGGGGCAGGGCTTTGTGTGCATGACATCACCAGCATTTTGAAAAGTCATTAGGCCAGAAGGGTACCAGGTGAGTATAGCGTTGTCTAATAAGCGCCAATGACTAGAGGATAATTAAATGCGGAGACCATTCCTGGGGTTATCTAAAAAAGAAAATGTTCTCAACGTAAGTAATCAGCAGCTCGTCTTCTCAACTCATAAATGCTTGTAAACATTCTACTATAACAACATCCTCTAAATTTACCAATAAAAAGCTGTGAAATATTTTCCTTGCAATGAGAGGTAAATTAGTCGACCTAGTTAGAAATTGCTCTGACCCGGCTTATTAACCAAATAAACCATTTTAAGATTTAAAAAAAGGAAAATGATCCTTGATCACAATGCTTGATGGAGTACTGGACATATATATTTTTAAGGTAGCCTACGTTTCGCACTGAAATTTATCCAAAATGAGAGACTACCTCAATTTGACATAAAGAGAACACAATTTTTTTTTCTTTTGAAATCTTTTTTATAAGTGGTTGTGTTGCGTGATTTGTTTCAACGAGCATTAATGTTCGCATTAGGCAGTTTGTCATAGAGATTTCAAGCGATTAATGTACATATATATTTTAATGACTATTCATAAATCTGAACTGTCTTGAGTCTATGCAATATTTAACGCAAGAATTTACTTTCTGTATATTCCTGTCACGCGTAGGTATATCGTGTAAGCGATATGACTGTTTTGTTCAGGTTCCATTATTTAAGAGCGAGCAGAACCTGAAGTTCACTTTCGTTTCTGTAGAAAGAATACTTTGACACGTCACTCGTAGTCTATAACTGTGCGCCGCTTGTGATTTTTTTCCCGGGAATGTCGGCACAGACACCCAGTTCTTTTATCATAAATAATAATAGTAACAATATAAATTAATATAATAATAGGCACAATCACCATTGTGTTACCTAATTCAACGACATATAGTGACTTAACAGACATTTATTTTAATGAAAATCTTCGAGATTTTCCTAGGCCTATGCACTTTAAGCATAGGCCTAGGCTACTTATTTATTACAATTCATTCTAGATAACTTTTTTTGACCAACATTTTATTTTACTATGTATGTAGATGTAATTGCATGTCATGTATTTACAGGATGGCTTCTTTGCCAGAAGGCTCAATTTCATTCGGAAAACCCTACATACCTGAAATTCAGGCGGATCGTCTCGCAATACCATTAGAAAAGTCACCATTCCTCTGTGTCAGCAAAGGAGAAACAGTTGAGAAGGTAAAAGGTGAGGCTACTGTTTATATATTCAAGCTTGAATTAGTGACTCATTTGATGGGTTTTATTGTGGGAATTTATTTTTATGTTAAATATGTATCTTTTTTGCTGCTATTTCAAGTGTGAGCTGCCAAAGCCGCATGTTTTGATGGTGAAGTTGAGAGTAGGCCTACTTGCCATTGCATTACATTACAAGCATTTATCAGATGCTATTATCCAGAGCGACTTACACAACTTTGCATACATTTATACAGCTGGATATATACTGAAGCAGTGCAGGTTAAGTACCTTGCTCAAGGATCCAATGGCAGTGTTCTGCCCCAGGAATCAAACCTGTGACCTGTGGGTTACAAGACCAGTACCTTACCCATTATCCTACACTTGCCATTTTATTTATTGATTTGTTTAATGTTACTATTGTTGGCAAACTATTTTCTGACCTGCTTCGCCTGGTTTAGTGTGTAGCAGCCAATTTGTTTGACTTATGAACTGTCTTTTTAGTTGAGAGGGAACTGTTGGAATCTTCATGGAGGGAAGTGGACTTCTCAGTCCAGTGAGTACACTTTCTAATTATCCTCATTTGGTTTCTTATCATTCCAGCTAGTGTGTTCCTCCTGAACATGTTGTAAATTTCTGTGGCACTGAAGCCTTAGATGCATGGTAGAAAATGAACACCAGCCACCAGCAGAATGCTGGTAACCTTTATCTGGGGCTAGGAAGTTTGTCTACTCTACCAGCCACTTTGGCAGGTATCCACCCATCACTTGGAGGTCCTGTTCCATTCTAAATACCTAGTTGTCAGTGAACAGTGAACTTGGCTTATGAATTTTGTAATGCACCAGCAACTGTGGCCAGTGGATGAAAAAGTTAGTTTCCAGCACTGCTTAGATGTTTATATAATATCGCTGTGTTCCCTCGCAACAGGGAGGCACTGGTTGATTCTGTCACTTCCTACAAGCCCAGCTGTGATTCTGTATCTGAGGCCCGGGTTCTGCTGCTAGGCCCGGTTGGGGCAGGAAAGTCCAGCTTCATCAGCTCTGTTCATTCTGTTTTCACTGGGAGGGTCACCAACCGGGCCATGGTTGGAACTGCTTCCACAAGCTTCACGCAAAAGGTAGAGCAGCAGAACAATGCAAGACATGTGAGTGAGTGAATGTCACTTAGTAATAGGCACTGATTCTGAAGTACATGTTTGTTGTCCTGCAATTTGCAATAAAGTTTCACTTCCAATGCAACCAATAGATCCCATTTGCACAAAATGTTTTTTTTGCCAATAACATCAACCCAGTCATAAGTATTTTGATGGCTTGACAGAAGCTCCTTTGACATTTTCATTTTCCACATCCACATTCAGCTGTTAGTGGAGTAGTGGGCACCGACCAAATATCACAAAGATACACAATGATGAAGATGGTGCTTTTTTCCTAAAACCCTAATCTCTCTGTCCCTCTCTGTCTTCACTCTGACTCTGTCTTTCCTCTTCCCTCCATTCTACATTCACTCTCTCACTCCCTTTCTCTCTGCCCAGTTCCAATCCTTTCCTATTCGGAGACGTGGAGAGAGTGGTGATCAGTCAACTGCCTTAGTTCTGTGTGACGCCATGGGTCTGGGAACGGGAGACATGACTGGCCTGACCCTCCATGATGTTCTGGCTGTAATCAAGGGCCACGCACCTGAGGGACACAAGGTACTCTGAAGTGAGGGGACACCTGTCTGGGAATCCTCTGGCAAAACAATGGAATATATTTATATTTAATTTAACCTTTATTTAGCCAGCAATTCCCACTGAGATACATACATTTTCTAAATTCACAGAACATTGTACAATAATAAGCATTGATTCTACATAATAAGAGAAAAGAATATCTACAGCTGAACCAAATGTTGTTCTGAATATTTTTCCAACAACTCCCTAACTGGCATTTGTATCTCCATGGCTGTCAATCAGAGTAATGAGAGGACAGTAAGCAGAGACAATGCTGAACCAGACAGGAGAGAAGATAACTTTAACAGTCAGTGGGAAGTGGAATTGTGTCCCTTCACAAGGTGTTGCTTCTCTTGGCTGTTCACCACCAGCATACAGGCTGTGAAATTGTGTCTCTGCTCTTTTTCTGTGATAGTTCAGCTCTGATCAGGCCTTGAGGGCTGAGACAGTGGGCTATGTGAAGAAGCCATCTGCCAGAGAGAAGATGCACTGTGTGGCCTTTGTGGTAGATGCCACAAAAATCGACTCCTATGGCAAAGGCATGGGCTTCACCTTCCAGCAGCTCAGACAACATATCAGTGACCTGGGTAAGCCTGAGAATTAGAACTAGTCAAGGAAAAGGCCAAGAACTGGAGAAACACTGTGAACCCAAATGACCTTTTCTGTTGACCATGTGTATGAGAACCTAGAGTGCTTTACACAGGGGTTATGTCACATCAGGAATACTGTGTATTAATGTTATGTGGGGACAAATGCAAGATAGATTGCAGGTGAAAGGCTGGGAAAGAAATATGCACACAAATGGACTCAGAATATCTGCCCTTTGTCCAGGTGTGCACCAGGTTGCATTGCTGACGCATGTGGACCAGTTGTGCCCAGAAACAGCTCATGACATCACCAAAGTGTACAGAAGCCGGCTAGTGCAGCGCACGGTAATTAACTTAATTTTGTTTCTCTCTTCTACACACTATAGTTTTATCTCTTACACCCATTAAGTAGCTTATGATCAGTCAGTATATTGTCCATTTGCATTTCCCTTATGGAAATGTAATAAACTGTAATACATTTGAAATATATAGACTTTTTGAAAAGTATTCATTTCCTAGCAATGTACTTTTTAAAAAAATATTGTGATATCGTGAAGTGGAAATAATTAGTATTTCCTATATATTTTCCCATGTATTGCAAAGGTCTGCAATATCATGGCAATATATTTTATTTCAATATTTCAGCATTTTTCATTTTTGTATAGAACACTAGTTGCTAATGGTGATATTTGTAAGTATACCAGAGTATATGGGGCTGATGTGCTGCAGTCATACTCAACTCTTGGCACTGTGTCTCTTCAGATGGAAAAGGCTGCAGCTCTGTTGGGCATGTCCATGTCCTACATCGTCCCAGTGAAGAACTACTCCTGTGAGCTGGATGTGGATGAGCACACAAACACCCTGCTGCTCTGTGCAGTCCAGCACATTCTGCAGTATGTGGAGCTGTACTTCCAGGACCTTACAGAGCCCAGAGTTTCCCAGAGTGGATTCTCAGATGCCTTATGCAGAAGCACATCGGTGGGTTTAGCTAAAACAGCATAGAACTTGGAGCAAAAGTTAAGTTTATTTATATATTAAGTTTAGTTATTATGAGTTTGTAACTCTTTGTGTAGGCCTACTAATAATTGTCATTGCGTATTATCTGAAAAAAAATAAACATTTAGTTCAAACTTTTTGAGTCTCAATAAAGAAATCATGTTGGGGATTTTATACGTATTTTTTCAATAACAAATGAACTGTTCAACAGTGGGACAGAGTGAGAGAGGGTGGTGCTATAGAGAGACTGAATTTATATTTAATATCGGCTGCCTGCTCGTGGTACCTGACAGTTCTGTTCTCTGGTCGTGGTGGGTAACATTTTCTAATGTACGACTATTGGCATTAGAGTAATCATAGGTTTATTGCGTTTATCTAAACAGTTTATATTATCTATCTTATTTTCATTATGCAACTATTAATACATGTATTCACTTTTAAACGCATTTTCAACCAACCAATCGATATATATTTATTAGTTTGTAAAACAGCGTTTCAACATGACAAATTCCCATTGGCAGTCAGGGGGGAAAAAAGGAATGTCGAAAAACGTTGAATTATAATAATTATATTATTATTCTATAAAATTATATATTATATATTATTCATCGACTCCTTTGAAATGCAATCAAGCCTGAAAAATTGCTGGGTTTATTGGACGAAACACGCAGTTAATAAATACAAACAAAAATGGTAAAAGTCCAAGTATACTCTTAACAGGCGACGCCGGCCCACTGATGGCCAGTTCTATGTCGTGTAAGCTACTATAATTATACTATTTGTAAACTACAAATAGTATAATTATAGTATAATTAAGCCAAGGATTTGCTAATTGACCTATGTCATCGACTTAATTTCAGCCAAGCTGTAGCAGCACGTACCTGGTGTTTCAAAGACTCATTTTGATCCTTAGGAGTTGGGTGATAGTTTCGAGTCTCTGAAAACGCGAGAAGCTGGCAGGCATCGTGTTCAGTTTCGATTCAAGGAAGGGCGGGGCGCAAAACAGTAACCAGAATGAAGTTCTACTTTTGCCGGTTCTAACTAACGTGGACTATAATTCACTCGACGCGTCGTTTTGTTTATAAATCAAAGAATGACGTGTACATCTAGGCACTGGGCCACCACTAGCTGGCAGAACATCTTCAATGCGCCGTTGCATGGATTCTACAAGTCTTTGAATTCTACCTGAGGGATGGAACCCCATTCTTCCAAAAGATAGCGGAGAGTGCTGTCTAACACTTTGGTCCAAAATCTCCCATATGTGTTCAAATGGGTTGAGATCTGGGGTCTCATTTATAAAAAATTTCTTAGATTTATACTTGAACTTAGTCTTAAGATCATTTCCGACGGTGTGCTTACGTTCGATTCATAAAAGATACTGAGCATAAAAATCTTGATTACGCAGGTACTAAGAAGCCCATTTAACGTACGCACCTATGATCTATAAAGCTCAAATTAACTTAAAATTGACGGCACCAGAACGTGCCTTACAATCAGCGATTTCCCCTTGTATAATGCTAGTACAAATGAGGGTTTGGTCAGGAATAACCATGGACCAAAAGAGAAAAACAAACTTTTTGGAAGACAAGATCACGGCGATGGTAGAGGAGATTGAGGACAGGCAACATATTATTCGGTGGACTGAATAGTGGGTTGACAAACAAAGCCAAACAGGTAGCTTGTTGCCGCTGCAATGAAAAAATTGTTCATAAAGCTAATGCAAAAGTTCACCACAGGCTTGGTTTTCTTTTGTCACCCATCTGATATTTAGAACATTATGACCAAAACCTGGAACATCCATGTGTGTTGCTAATTAAGTTGCATTTAATAATACGGCATTAGTTGTCTTTTGGACTGCATTTATATAGCGCTTTTATCCAAAGCGCTTTTACAATTGATGCCTCTCATTCACCAGAGCAGTTAGGGGTTAGGGGTTAGGTGTCTTGCTCAAGGACACTTCGACATGTCTAGGGCGGGGTTTGAACCGGCAACCCTCCGACTGCCAGACAATCGGTCTTACCTCCTGAGCTATGTCGCTTTTGTCATTTCAGCATGAGCAATGACAGAACACAGTGTACAGAGAAACAGAAGTTTATTCATGTAAGTCAGACAAGTACTGTACAGAGAGGACCATCAGAATGGAAGCAACCAAGATCATGGCCATGTCACTGATTCACTAGTAAATCAGGGGGACATGGACAGGGCAGTTCCCTCCCATGGTAAAATGTGTTAATTGAGTAACCATTGTAACACATAATGCACATTGAATTGCACTCATTAAATCTTAATGTCAAGCAGAATTCCTGTTTTGCTTTATTGTACTGTAGAATATATTTTGGCAGCATTTTATTATAAATAAAAAATAAGAACATTTGTTCTTAGTATAACCTGTAAGCACACTACTTACAAATGACATAAAACCTAGTGTCAGATATGGAAGTCACTGGCTAATGTTGGTGCAAATAAGGAACATGCAAGTTGGAAAATGAATGAATAAAATCTATACTGAATCAACCACTTCTGAAAAAAGCACCTAGGCCATAACACCTGACTTAAAAAAAAAAAACACGCTGTCACAAATATCAAATGGCCTACATGACAGGGAGGCAAGAGAACGATAGAGCTAATCTTCATACAACAGACCCTTCTGCAGTGTTCCAACTTGACGCATGCATCATTCTGTTAAGATGGAAATCACGCCAAACCCAAAGGGACCAGGCCATCAAACTGCAAAAGGTAGCAGAGTACGTGAAGGTGGGGATGTCTTGCGGCATTGCATGTGCCTCTAGGTTTGTGAAGGGTTTCTGTTCCGTTCCCATACTGTGCGCAGCTCACACTGAACAGCCTGTACATGGGTCAGCAGCCTTGTGGGGGAACCATTTCTGTAGATAAAAATTGAACCAAAAAAAAAAGGGGGGGGGGGGGTAGAAAAACTGGAATAAAAGCGCAGAACACAACCGGTGGGTTGTGGTGCAAATCCGAATTGTGACGCCGAATTGAACAGAGACTCAAGGCCCCCACTACTCCAAAAAAGGAGCCTATGAGGACGTATGGACACGTGTGAGTCTGCATGAGCTCCTGGCTCAGTATGAGAGCATGTGTGTACAGGCGCATGCACACGCATGCACTCAAACCCTCTTATAGCCCTCATTGACTAATTCCAGAGGCAGAAAAGATGCTGTTGGCAATCAAAATGATGGTAACACAACATTTTGGAGGCTATGACACACATTGGGCATGCTAGATGACAATGGTGTCTACAACATGATGGAAATGCTACATTCCTCTGTGGGGCGGGGCGGTTGTGGTCGGGTTTGGCGAATGCACAAGAGAAACGGTTCGAACCGGGAATGCAACAGTGGGAGTCGGAATGTCGCTAAGAGTTGACTCTTAAAACCAGACCAGAATTTACAGTGTGCTTAAAGTAGTCCACATTTATAAAGATGAAATTCAAATTCAAAATAGTAAAAAATAACAAAGCACTTTTCTTACGTTTCCTTTTTAGGACTGTACAGGATTAAAAATGATCAATAATTAGTTACATATTTCTATATGACAGAACAATGTTTATTTAATCTTTATATATAGAAAACAAAAAAAATTATTCTGAATGCAGTATCCCCTTTGTGGAAGCATATATAAGACTACAGTGATCCCACAGTTATGTGCTGTTAATATATTGCACTGCATATTTGTTTATGTCTGCTATTATATTTGTAGCTGTTTTTAATGCAGCAAAAGCAGAACACACACAGAATGACAAGCTGTGGATGACAAACAGGAAACAGACCCCCAAAGCCTGCAGCTCTCTCAGAGTGTGCTGTGCTCATACAGGTTGGCCACCAGATGTCAAACTGCACTCACTGGTAACAGGAACTATTAGTCCAGATCGGGCTAGAAGCAAACGCTCATCAGCTTTCAGTGGCAACACAGAGCTTCCCTAAATTTCACTCACCCAAGAGGAAAGCCATGCAAAATGCATTTTTACAGTGCCAATGGACTTACAGTCAAGACCTGGCGATGTCCAATTTGCAGTTGCACTGTGAAACCACTAGATGGGGCTGTGATGCCAAGTACACTGGTCTACAGAGATGTGGGTCGAACACCAAAGGTTCTCTGTTACACCCGACTAATATAACTCAGTGAGGGGCCATGGTCAATCAATTTAGGGCTTAAAAACACATAGGTGCACAGAAATGTGAGGCTTTACAGTATATCATCGACGGTTATGTGACCAGTGGGAGTTGTGTGAAGCCGCCTAAAGTGGTGAAATTAAATTCCATTTATGACTCATTTTCCCCTCCTGTTTCAAACCAGCATGTGAGATGCAGGAATAGCTGTCTGTGTGCTGGGCCAACCTGCCCCTACCCCTGCCCCCTGCCCCTTTGGCCAGCGGTTCCTGCTCTTCAGCAGAGTGAGGGGGTGGGGGGTGGGTACAAGTCTCCTGGAAAGGGAATACTGCATTGCTGTGTTGTGTTATTAATTTAGTGTTCATGAGATCCTTCTCCTCTCGCTCCCCCCCTACGTGGCTGTCCGCCGGTGCCCAAGCAGCCTGAAGGGGGAGCTCTAAGGCCCTTCTTTGGGAGAGGACGGCGTCTGGTTGCTCGTGGACGTCTTGAGGGAGCCCAGAGTCTTGCTGAACCAGGAGTTTTTGGCAGCTTGGATCTCGTTCATCAGCACTCCCCTCTGGTGCTCCAACTCCTGACGGATAAAAGGGGGAAATGATTAAAGTTACAGCCACCGGAATCGTGCCAACTCAGTTTGCTTGAAAAGGCCAAGCAGGCTACTGGTCAATATGTATGTGTCTCTGAAGATAAATAAGTAACTCCCAATACTACTTGTGTGAGTGCTATGGGAGCTTGCACAGCTGCAGCTGGGCGGGCAAGGTTAAATAGATGTGTGTGTGTGTGTGTGTGTGTGTTTGTGTGCATGCTACACTGCTGTGTGGCCGTGTGTGTATCTGTGGATGTGTGCTACACTGCTGTGTGTGTGTGTATCTGTGTTTGTGAGCTACACTGCTGTGTGTGTGTATCTGTGGATGTGTGCTACACTGCTGTGTGGCTGTGTGTGTATCTGTGGATGTGTGCTACACTGCTGTGTGGCTGTGTGTGTATCTGTGGATGTGTGCTACACTGCTGTGTGGCTGTGTGTGTATCTGTGGATGTGTGCTACACTGCTGTGTGTGTGTGTGTGTGTATCTGTGTTTCTGAGCTACACTGCTGTGTGTGTGTGTGTATCTGTGTTTCTGAGCTACACTGCTGTGTGTGTGTATCTGTGGATGTGTGCTACACTGCTGTGTGGCTGTGTGTGTATCTGTGGATGTGAGCTACACTGCTGTGTGTGTATCTGTGTTCGTGCGCTACACCACTGTGTGCTAACTGACCTGGATCTTGCACTTAGCCTCCACCAGCTGCAGCTTGGTCTGCGCCAGCTCCAGCTCCATCTCCCGCAGCTGAGCTTTGAGCGAGTCCTTCTCCTCGTCCAGGTCCGTGTCCCGGTTATCCCTGCTGACGGCTGGCAGCTGCAGAGGCCCCTCCTTACTGAAGACCTCCCGGCAGCGCTCGCACGCCATCACCTTGCTCTGCGGCACAGAGAGGGCCCCCGGTAAGCATGCGTGCCGTCAAGTAATGGGACACACTCCCCCTACTGGTGGGGAGGTGAGGTGCACAGACTCGCAGCTTATGTTTGCAATAGTTCTGGACACATGAAGTAATTTATATAGTACTGAAGCCACAGCAAGTAGCAGAGGAAGTGTCAGGGTAAAACCTGTTGCATTTACACTACAGATAAGAGAAAAATCAGCTAATTAAAAATGCAGAAAGAGTCGATTATTTAAGCTGGATTTAGATGTGTGCCTCCGCTGATAATCAGATTCAGTGTTCGTTTACACAACCAATCAAACGAGGGGGAGGACAGCAAAAGACCAATAACAAAGTAGCAAAGTGTCCTACCTTCACGATGTCCAGCTCCTCCTTAGTGGAAGCCTGCTGCTTCTCTAGCCTGGTACTGAGCTGGGAGCAGATCTGAAGCAGATAGCACCACTGTTAGCTACTGTTCTTTTCAAAGCCTTTATGCAGGTTACATATGCAACATGCGCAACCAGTAAATGCAATACATTTAGCCACATGACTGAAAAGGATTATGGCTGCAGTACAATGCACTGCATGCAAACAGTAGAAAAAATGGTTTATCAACTCATTTAAATAAGAGTAATAAATGCATAAAAAGTAGATGTGCAGCTAAACTAGAGGACCATAGAGTGTAAAGAAATGGCTGTTTGCTGTTTAAGCTTTGAAGGGCCAGCAAGCTGCGCTGCGCTCTCCTCGACCAATCATTGGACAGCTGAAGAATTACACAGAATGACAATACTGGGCAATACAGAAAAACTGAGATAAGAAGTTTTAAAAATGGCGGTTAGCACAAGGTACTGGGTGCTGAGCGCGCAGTGTCAGTGGGCAAGTCAGTAGTGACATCATAACTAGTCAGGGAAGCTCCGCCCTACCTGTTTGTACTCTGCAATGATGGCCGTCGTCTTCTTGATCTCAGACTCGGCCTTCTCCAGCTCTCTCCTGAACACCTCTTTCAGCTGGGGGGGGGGGGAGGGGGAGGGGGAGAGGAAACAGACACCACTTGTTAGAGGCAAGCTGCGGTCAGCAAAATAAACCCAGGAACTGAACACAAACAGAATAATGGACCGTTCCCGAGCAGAGAATAGCGACAGTACAGAAGACTTGACATTGAGAATCTAAAGCAGGGCTGCCAAAGCCTGTTCCTGGAGATCTACTGCAGCTTTTCACTCCAACCCTCACAAACCACACCTCACTCAACAGCTAGAGATCTCGTTGGTTTGCTAATTAGTGGAATCAGGTATGCCAAATTAAAAACTCCTCTGGAGGTGAAGGCCTTGTGCACGGTTTGGCTCCAGTACCTGTGCGGTCTCCTCCTCCTGCCTCCTCTTCTCCTCCTCTGTCTCCACCAGCCGCTGCTTGGTGTTCAGGAGCTCCTTGTTCAGAACATCTGCCTTATCTTCTGCCTGCAAGCAAAAAAATCCAGCAAACCAAATGAAATTAATTTACTGGCACGTTTTCACTAAGCATTTATCACAGTCCAATTTACAGCAGCTCCCCCCCCAGAACCCTCCCCCCTCCAAATAAAGCAAGCCAAGGGCAACAGTGGCCATGCCACTTCTGTTGGCCGCACAGACTTCTGCTATTCTCATGGCACCCTTGGCACTTGTTTTTTGTGTGTGGCTGTAGTGTGGGCTGACCTGGTCCAGGTCGTTCCTCAGCGCGATCTTGCTGGTGACCAGCTCGTGGGCCAGGTCGTCGTTCTCCTGCTCCAGACGCATGCTGGCCTCCTGCAGCCTCCGGTTCTCCCTCTGGGAAAACGGACAGACACAAACCAGGCGCTGGGGTCAACCTCTCTCTGAGCTACGCTGAAGGACAGGTGCGTTTCAGCAAAGGAGCGCAAATATGGCTCCATTTGTGTTACGCACCATTCACACGTCGGGTAAAGACATGCCGACATACCAGGAACATTTACACAGAAGACCCAAGAGGGCCGAACAGAGGGCAAGCGATGGCAACTGCTGCACGCTAACACACAGAGAACGGCCGCTTCCTGGGGTGGAACGGCTAGAGAACAGACCGGAACAGAGCAGACTGAACCCACAGTGCACACACAGCAGCGACTCACCTAGTGCTGGGTACTGTACATACCGATCGCTTACCTGTGAGCGCACAGTTGTTAGCACACAGTGTATGCAGACACCTACACACATACACAGTCACAGAGCCGAAACATGCACACCTCAATGCCGCAACAAACACACTGACATGCACACGGTGCGCCAGTTTTCTGTACACATTTCAAAACGGACAAAAAGCCATTACGCTTGGTAATGAAGATCAAAAGCATGGTTCTGTTTATTTCTGTTGTATGTAAATGGTCAGTTATGTCTTTCGAGCCGTTACGCAATAGTTGAGTTTATGAATCTAAGCAGCAAATCTGAGATTAACTCAGCGTTACTGCAGGCACTAATCCACCTGTATACTGGTTTATATCTCTTAATTTTGATAGCTGATTGTCAGTGAGCTACAGTACAACACACACAGCAAAAAAAACAAAAAAAAAACCTGTATGTCAATATGACACAGGGAGATTTTGACAAACAAGTCTGTCAAACTAACCATAATATCCGAACATTACCTAACAGCCATCTATAAAATAAATATAATTTCATTTATTCAAGTGTCATCTGTCCATCAATGCCGAAAGGCGAAGGATTACTACCAGGCATTGCCATGTTAGCGACATTCAAAACTGTCAAATAAATCTCCACACTACCTCCACCCAGTGACATACGATTATATTATGAGTGTGTCAGTCATGGTGGAATTCATTATGGGAAAATAAAACGAACCCTAAAAAGGACCAAAGATCGGAGGTAATCATGTTCGCAGGCACGTCTGGGACACTTCACACACCCGTCTCACTACACATCCTGCAGTGTGTTTCTGTGCCGTTTACTTCCAACAGCTTCTAGTTCTCACTGCTGTGAATGCCCCTCAGAACACAAACTCTTATCATCTGACCCTCTCCAGGCTCCAAGTGAAATCACATGACACCGCTTCACTTCGCAGGCACTGGCAGATGGGAGACGTGAACGAGCAAAAACACTCTGTAGGTCCTTAAAGCTCTTCTTCTGAGTTTCAATTCCAAGTCCCCTGCCCTAGTCTTAACACATCATCATCTTGCCCACGTGGATCTGGATACACAGATAAAATCCTACAGCCAGACTGATTTAAAAAATCACTTACTCATATGAAAATCAAAGAAAATCACTTTGCTCCTCTCTATACAAAATGAGTGGTTATTGTATATATTATTACACAGCTGAACAGGGGTCACTGTTGATCTAATCCATTCAGTGAATCAAACCAGCAGGAACTGTAGCCCACCAGGACCAGGGTTCAGAACCAATGGTCTGTGTGAACCATCCAAAGGTCTAGAGAGGAGGGTTTTTCAGTAACACGAGTGGACGTGAGCACTCCGAAAGTTTACGGACACAGCCCTGTGCCGGTGTGTTTAAAGGTCAAGGATCTCTTCTAAAATATAAAGACAAGGAGCCAGAACAGTGACACAACTGTTTATCCAACCGGGCTAAACAGGAACAAACCATCCACCCTGAAGCACACTCGCACGCCTTATATCAAACAAAGCGAAAATCCAAAACAACAATAAGACAAGACTATAAAAAGCAGCACAAACACTAAGGAAAACACACACAAAGCACTGGTGAACCTGGCAGAGTCGAGTAGCGCAAAGCAGGTAGGGCCTGTCTTAAACAGCGCTGCACTGGCTGCTGGGAAATGGAGGCTTACCTTCTCTCACCGCTGCCTACACAGAGCCACAACACAGGCATGCAGCTCCAAACACAACACCCACATGCACAACAGGACTGCTCACTGCCCAGGCTCCCGCACCAGTCATCCCCCTGTCACCATGGCCACCGCCCTCACATGCTGATTGGCTGAACGGTGTGGATGGGGGAGGAGCGACACGTACAGGGGTTCGAAGAGGAGCTACTGTGTAAAAGAGCTCCTAGTTAGAGTAATGCGTGGTTTCACACATTTGGATTCCAGTGAAGGTACCCTGCATGTTTCAAGGCCAGATGAACCCTAATCGGCAAACCCAGCATGATTCTTAGATCCATGAAATATAAACTTCAATATTATATAAACTTCACTGTGAGTTCTTTTAAAAGTAAAAAAATATATTTTTATTTGTCAAAACACACAAACATACAGAACAATATTAAAATAAAAGTCAGATTAAAATGACAGATTAATTGTTGACACATTATTTCAAAGTCAAACAGATTCCCAAATGAAAAATGTCTGAACTCAAACAACAACTGGATAAGGAGGTGAGAAGGACTGAGATTGAAACAATCGATGCAAAAGAACTGTATAAAATTCACCATAACAAGTCAACAGAAAAGGCAGCACGTTTCATCGTCAGTTTAAAAAACCAATATGTCTGCTTTTGTCCTCAAGAAAAAAGTACAACCAACCTTGGTACGTAAACATTGTAGCCTTAAAGACACTACTTCAGCTCAGATTACAAACAGTGAGGTATATCAGATGTATCTGAAGGCCAAATCAATCAAGCATGTCTCAGTTCAAGAGACAAAACCAAGTCAAAATAAATAAATAAAAAATAAAAAATAAAAACAACCAGGAAAAACTTCAGTACTGACTCTTTCTCCATTTTTCGATACGATGGAGGGCAAAAGTATTTGCGCTCGACTCCTAAAGCCCCTTTCACCTCTCCTCTCTGTCAGTGAGCGCCGTGATCTGGCCTGTTTCAGTGCAGCCCTCTAAACACACCTGAACTGACAGCACAAGGAGAGAGGGACACAAGGGGGCGGGCGTCACAAGCCAGCGTGTTCACTGCAGCGACACAGCCGCACAGACCGCACACACCCACCAGATCCTCAGCTCCGTGTCCTTAACCCCTTTTTGGAATGTTTTTTTTCCCAACATTCTAAGATGGAGTTCTAGAACTCCGTTGCTTTAAATGACCAATAGTGATGGTTACATCAGCACTAGAATGTTCAGTTAAATACATTCTAATGACATTTGTGATCTCACACCTTAAAGTCTTAAGTTTTGTCTCCCTACAGCAGAAGCTGAAACACTGCAATAGCTGTAATAGTTACGCTCTGTAACTGTCACAGCTCTTGAAACTCCTGATCCCAACCTGAACTTCTTGCAATTGAGAAGCAGAGGGGACAGAAGGAACACAGGAATGGAGTATCTGGTGAGTCTATAGAATCTGTGATAGCTGTGGCCACTGACGGACTGAGCTCAACACAGACACGGCACACCATTATGGAACCCTAAACACCCAGGACACACAAGTAAAAGATCTTGTCCTATCCTTTTGCAGTTCTTCTTCAGTAAAAAAAAGCACTGATCTCAAACGCAAGGTGTCAGTGTGTGCAATCTAGAGATGCGGCCTGTAGGGGGAGCCCTTACCTGGTACCTGTCGATGGGGTCCTCCTGTTGAAGCTGGCTCTCTCGCAGAGACAGATACTCCTTCTCAAACTTCTTCAGTTTCTTGGTGGGCACCTGCAGTGAGGGAGAAGGTGGAGAGTCTTCAGTATTGGGGGAAAAATCTAATCATCGTGCCAATATTATGACAATGGCTAACTATTTCCAACTAAATGGTAATGAAGCAAAAATGACTACAGTCATAACTGAAATCTTAACTAAAATGCCCCATACTCAATAAAATGAAGTTTTACATCTACAGCATTTACACTGACAACCATTTCTGTAAATCTTCATCCTGTGTCATGAGAATTGGCATTCAGAATGCGATAAAACTTAAACCTGTCATTAAAAGGCATTACACAGGAAACAAAGTTATACAGTATACCCTGACCTTTGTACTTGTGCTAGCAGCATAAATCATTCTGGAGAGGAGCATCTGCTAAATGCCAGTAAAGTCATGCAAAAAAGGAACTAATATGCACTGCAATATTTCATTCATACTCAATTTATTACATCTGCAAAACAGGAACTTCACAAAAAAGAGGACTAGGATTTCAGGTTTAGTGTATGTTTTTGATTGGCCCAGGGAGTTTCGGTGTGTGATTCAGGATATTTTAGACAGTCTGAGAAGTATTCCGATGACCTGCCAGCTTTATTATGGATAAATATCAATATTCTCTAAATATCCCTCATTGCAAGTGAACTATCCCTTTAATCAGAGTTATTAACAGACCACCAAAGCACACGTTTTATCACAGTCTTACAGTACTGTCTGTTTATTCATGCTTGAATACTAACATCATGATTATCTTTATTGAAGATATTTCTAGTATTTTCTAAAATAACTTAAAAATGCAGCACAGACTAAAAATGCAGCACAGACAGCTGTTGAAGTTCGCTTTTAAAATAGGTAAACACATTTAGTGGTGACCTGATTATGTCAAATACCCGTAACAGTATTTTATGCCTCTAATAAATGCACTTAAAGGGATGGCTTCTGATTGGCGTCCGCTGTTTCATCCGAGGATAAATGGTTATGCGTTTCCACTTTTCAGAGCTGTAGAGCTGTGACAAAACCATTCCCACCAAATGAGTGCGAAATGATCTGCTCACACGTTTAATGGCTGCTAGCACATGACACAACCATTCAGGCTCGAGGAGCAAAATAAATTCTTTGTGGAACACAAACTTCCTGCATCACAGTTAATCTGCTCAATCCTGCTGAAGACACACAAGAAACAGGCAGCAAGCAAAGGATGCTTAAGCTTTTCCTGGATAGCTGTCAAGTCTCACTAAGCCAACCATGCAACACAGTTAAGATCCTAAAATCGGATTTTGAACTTCGGAAAAAAAAAAAGAAATAATTTCACGTAATATATAACCCATATTACAGATTTATGGATCCAAGATGACTAAAACTTAGTGGTAGATTATATAATTGCCAATAAAGTTCCCTGTTTCAGGTTCTATTTTTATGATTTTCAGTTTCTCAACTTAGGGTATGATACAGTGCGTGTGATGAGTAATGATCTGGCGAGGCTCAAACTCAGGCCTTCCGGATGAGAGGCAGTGCATTAGCCACCGTGCTAAAGATGAACAGACCTCTAGCAGAGCAGTTAGGCAGCCCCACTAGCCACTGTGCTAAAGATGAACAGACCTCTAGCAGAGCAGTTAGGCAGCCCCACTAGCCACTGTGCTGAAGATGAACAGACCTCTAGCAGAGCAGTTAGGCAGCCCCACTAGCCACCGTGCTAAAGATGAACAGACCTCTAGCAGAGCAGTTAGGCAGCCCCACTAGCCACCGTGCTAAAGATGAACAGACCTCTAGCAGAGCAGTTAGGCAGCCCCACTAGCCACTGTGCTAAAGATGAACAGACCTCTAGCAGAGCAGTTAGGCAGCCCCACTAGCCACCGTGCTAAAGATGAACAGACCTCTAGCAGAGCAGTTAGGCAGCCCCACTAGCCACTGTGCTAAAGATGAACAGACCTCTAGCAGAGCAGTTAGGCAGCCCCACTAGCCACTGTGCTAAAGATGAACAGACCTCTAGCAGAGCAGTTAGGCAGCCCCACTAGCAGATCTTGTGGAATGAAGTGTCAATTATTTATCTTTCTGGTTTAATTTTAGTTCTTTTGTTTTTCACTCAAATTCTAATGTGAAGAATCTTCACCAAGGTCAAGCAGCACATTGATAGGTTTATAGTAAGTGTTTGTTTCAAAGATCCAGTGATCTTAAGGAGTCTTACTGTGGTGTATAACTCCTACCTGGGTTATGCATGTTTGTCATTGTGCATCTGAACTTACATCACATATCACTTGCAACACAGGGGATTATTTCAGTTAATTAATTCTGGGGGTGATGAAATCAACACATTGAGAAAGCCTAAATTAATACCCAGAGAGAACAATGGAACATATGCTTACTTAGTGTGATGTGGGGTCTTTCGCACCAATGACTCCCTTGGTTTAAATGTTTAATGGTTTCAATAAGTAGAGTCCTTATCAGCACACAGACAGGGACAGAGATTTTAGACTTGGTCCAGGGAGAAGACCTCGCCTTACTGCCCACTAACGTTACTCCTACAAGATGATCCCTCCAAATACCAGCCAAGCCCTGTCCCACATAGCAGCAGCCATTTGGCACACAAACATCACCGGGTGGGGTGCTGTTTCGTGATAAGATCTTCAGGACACTCAGTTAAAGGCACATGCTCAACTGGCTAATCTGATTACTTGCAGCCCTGCTGTGTCAACACTAATAACATCGATACCGCTGCACAATGTCACAAACAAAACGGATCAAACGAGCCAATATTTAGAATCCATCCCATAAACGCCATAAGCCCTTTAAATGTGTCTTGCCCTTTGTGTTGTGTCGTGTCAGCGAAAGCTCAGCCAGCAGTGTTGCTATGGCAGCAAGAGGAGTTTTTTTTTGTTGTTTTTTTTGCAGCGGCTGGCGAGATCGGGCTTACGGGCTTTATCTCCGTCGCTGAGGGAGGGAGGAGGCCGTCCCGCTGCGTCGGGCGCCCGAGAGCTCAGGCTGAGAGGCGCTCAAACGAGCCCCGCGTGCCCCGTGTTTACCGCGGCCGCGGCGCAGCGGGAATCCGTGCCTAAACACGGCCTCGTTAAAAAGGACGCACGCGCTAGCTAGCTGTGCAGCCTTCACGCTTTCATATTAGCCTGTGACCGAAGCCTCACGCACACTCAGATAAAGCACTGGAGTGCAGGCAAGAACTCTGTCTGTCGCAGAACTGCGCGCGGCAGACAGAGGGGTCATTAAAAGTCAAGGAACCATTAAGCTAACTTCACGAGGCCTGTGTTGGGTTAATGTAAACCAGTTTATGAGTGAGAGGGCAAGACGTCCGTCGGCAGCTAAGGTAAGTGTCAGTCATCTAGCTGCCCTGCCCCCTTGAATGCCACCACTGCAAAAGTAACACAATATTACAAAACACTGTATTTTTAACACGAGGATCGCATTCAACATACGCGTTCGTGCTCGGTCTACCCTGACATTTGCCTTTCCTCAACAAACAATTCTACAAGGAAAATAAGCAGCTGTTAAGATTCAGGAAATCTTTTATGACGCCGACAGACCGTTCCGTTGCCTGGGACTGACACTTTCTGAATGAAAGACGGGGAGAGAAGTGCAGGACAGAGTGGACTCTGATACCCAGGGGAGTCAGCTGAATAGACTCTTGCTTGTTTTCCACTGACCCTCCTTAGTTGCCAGCGCAAGCAAGCAAATATGGCCGCCTGCACTTCACTTTACTTCACTTGCTGCTGACCCCAGAACACTAGACTAGCACCGTTTGCACCCACCTAATGCACAGGCCTGTGCTTATAAATCAATCAGACGGCTTGCTAAATCTTTGTGGCTGCTACTTGGCTCATGACCGAGGGAGAAATCCTTTTCCTTTCACGAGGAGAATGTAAGACACCTTCTGGCTACAGTACTTTACACAGGATAAGTATGCCTTGGGTCAGCTAGACTCTGTCCCATAGTTGTAGTACTACTGAATAGAGCTGTTCAACCATTGGCAACAGCAGGCGTTCAGCTCTGGTCAGATTCCCATGGAAACGCACCCTGACCCCTTCAGGTAAAGCTGAGCAGCACATAAGGTAGATCAGCGGAAACAGAACCCGTGTGGTCACGACTACAGGATAGTGGCCACTCATCACAAAGCGAAGCTACAAGCACACCCAGAGCTATAAATCACACACTACCCTGCCGCATGGATAATGCTGTATGTTACATAGATGCTAGGTTACACTTTATTTCTGGTCAGAGTAGGTCCTTTTCAGGAGGAAGACATTCTGAACACATGACTTAAAAACAGCCTATCATTGTCCCTCTGCTATACGTCTCCCTGACAGCTGGCCTATTACGACACAGGAAGGACCCTGTGACGTAACAGGCCATCACCATCGCAACTGCTCAGTGAGCCATGCACAGAAGGGTGTTCTCCAGAGGAAATGGAGACAAGCCGGGTCCCACAGGAACCGTCTGATCCAACTGACTGGGTGTTCCTTCTGTCTTGTACTTTTCTGTGCGACTCGTATTCAGTTAAAAAAGACACAGGCACTGTCTGAAGGTGCAGCCGTGTGCAAGAGGCCCCTTCCCTCTCATTCTAACACAACTCGGAAACGTGAAGCAGCCCGGAGAACATTAAAATTATCTGGGGAACAAATGTTTAGAACGCCGACTTGTACTTAGGACACTCCAATTATTCCTTCCTTCCTTCCTCCCTGCCAGAGTGAAATTACATTCAGCACACTACTGGAGTCCTAACAGGTTCCCTTAAGGAGAGAAATCTTTCTCCATTTCGGTGCTAAAAATACATAAAAAGCCTGACAGACAGCTGGCGTTTTAATCGAACGCAGCCTCTTATCTTCATCGAGCAGATGTGGCAGAGCAATGCAGGGAAAGAGACGCGCTCCACCAGCTCTAACACCGCTGAGTCGCGGAAAAGGCTGGGCTGCAGCAATACAGGGAACATTCATGACACGGCCGTGTGTCACAGCAAAACTACAATGCAATCAATATGCATAACAAAAATATTTACAAATCCATAAATATAGGCTAGAAGCTAAAAAAGCACAGACACATTGCTTTCTATCTTATTAGGAGCCATTTCTTAATTTGGGCACTTGATGTGACAGCCAAAATATGGTTTTTACTTTCTTTTAATGCTTGCACATATGGTAGTTTTACTTTTGGTTTTAGTCAGCAGTGTCATGAGATGCCTCACATTTGAAACAAAGAAGAGTTACAGCAGGATGGACAGAAGATGGAGGCCCAGAAGGGACACAAAGTAGCATGGATTGACAGGAAGGAGTGGAAGCTGCCAGAAGGTCCAGGATCATGTGAACTGTACGCTTGTAGAGCAAGCATGCGTCACGTTACCAGAACATGCATCCATTTCGCAGGGAGGCGCGTACACTGTGACGACCTGTGTCACACGTGATGGCTCCTTCAGATTTGTGCTTGGCTGAAAAAACTTTGCCGGAGTGTGTTTTCGGATTGCGGTGAGCTGGGGACTCGCACAAAGGAAATGGAACGTACAAAAACACAAAACCACACATTCACAGACGCAGACACAAACACACACACACACAAACATGCGCACACGCACAAATGCACGCATATTCACGCAGTCGCAGACACACACGCGCAAAAGGATTCAGTCCAGAAAGAGAGCGATTGACGAAGGTGACACAACACTCCGATGGCGCTCGTAGCTTAAAGCCCCTCCCCTTCCTGCGGCGCTAGGCCTCAGATGCGGCCGCCGCGGCGCCGCTCTGAAGCTCTCGCATGTGGGAGGTCGCTCCAACTGCCACTTCATTTTCGCATTTCGCTTCTTTCCGTACGTTTTTGTATCAGTCACACGCGACCCCGTTTTCCACTGCAGGTCTCACCTCTGCGCAGCCCCCAGCCCAAACCGTGGCGCAAAAAAACGCACAAACCCACAGACGCAGCCTCGCTTTACACGCGACGCCTGTCAGCGAGCTGCGTCGCCACACCGAAGAGCTGACGTCTCCCCCTGCTCCGCCAGAACAAATCGCATTCAGCGTTCAGCTGAGGACCGTCGCCCAGCAGACTCCACGACCAGGACAGTCACTGGATTCAGTCAAAGGTAAAGCAATCTGAACAAAGTCACAAAAAAAAAAAATACTCTAACAATGTCCTGCCTGTGAAAGATTTAATATGAGCCTGGCCATGAGGAGGGGGCCAGAGACCCCATTGACAAACCTGGCCAGTGTTCTCCAGCTCCGCCCCTCCCACTGCTACTGTTACCAAGGTGACAATTGCCCTTTATCCAAGCTCTGCCCGCACCTCATTACACTAAAAATAATGGTTTCATCTAGTTTACATTTACAAAGAAACACAATTTGGTTTCACTTGGAGAAGGAGACATACTAAATGGTGCAGTAGCAATTTAATACTAGAGGGTTCAACTGAACAGTCATACATAAGTCCAGACCACTTACCAAACACAACCTGCCCTCCCTGGTGCCTTTTCTTTAATGGCATTACATATGACCCCTTTAGGCAGACAATAACACTCACACACAACAAGTACATATACACAAACACACACTACATGTTTAGCAACAAACACCCCCCACCACACACACACACACACACACACACACACAAACACACTTCTACTGCACAAAAGCACCAATTTGAATTCTCTTCCAACCCAGGCAAAGCACTTCACAATTTACATAATCCTTCTCTACAAGTGAACTACGCAGAGTAAGTTCAGGTAAATAGTCATTAATATCAAAGATTTCTACTTACAATAACAGTAAATAGTACACAAATCAACTGCCAATTCAAGCTTTCATTCTCCAATTGCCTTTTAAACACTGAAACTGCAACTCTAATTTGTATTCATAAGCATTTAAGAAAATGGGACACAACACTCAAAAGAATGTTTACACTTAATAACTAATTACATGCACTTGCACATGCACACTAGACCCAGAATAAAGTTTCCTTTGAGTTAAAAATAAAGCCAAAAATGACAAACTGACAGCCTAATTTCATTACCGTCACAGAGCTTAGCTTTCTACACATTTAAAAGAAGGCTGAAAATAGACTAAGCGGCATGAACACACTTCTTTAGGACAGAAGTATAAAAATGTAAGACAAGCACATGCTACCACTAGCGGGCCCTTTACACGCCCACACACACACACCCATATACGTACAGAGACACAAACACACGTGGGGAAAAGCACACACACACACACATGTACCACACACAAACGGAAGTGAAGGTACACACGCAGGATCGAAATGAGACAGACCGCAGTCTACACCGCTGTAACAAACAGCAACTCAGTCTCCCATGAGACAAGCGTTTCTACACAAGCATCTGATCTCGTCTCGCTCTGGCCAGCAGAACTGGGAGACCTGTGCCTCTGTAGCGGCAGGTGAAATCCGAGACCTACCACGGGTTTGGGTTTGGAGTCAGCCACCAGGCTGGCCAGGAAGTCCTCCTCGGAGACCTGGTTGATGACGTGGGCGTCGTAGGCCACCGTGATAGACACTTCCTCCATCATCTTGGCAGGTGTGAGTGGAGAGGCAAGTCGTCAGAGAGAGTGGAGGCTGGTCTGTCAGGCCCCGGAGAGGGCAGGCTCTGATGACCCCTCACGAATCCGGGCCGGCCCCCTGAGGGCGGGGACAGCAGGACGGGGGGAGGGGACACAGAAACACACCTGTTTTTGTCAGGTGCTGTGCCCAGTTCAGAGAAAAGACTGCTTGTTCCGCTCCTCGATCCACAGAAAGACAAAGCTCAGCTTTCTCCTGCTCTTTCTTCCTTCTCCTCTTTCTTCCACTGCCGACTGATACCGAAGTTTCTCCTCCTCCAAGCTCAGCTCTCAGTTTCCGTTTTATCAGTGCTCTACAGATAAGCGTGCGCAGATGCAGGACGCCCTTGCGCACGCGCGTGGCGAAGAGGTGCCGGGGGCTGGGCTCTACGCCGCACTTCCTGAGTCCGTCAGAGCGGTGGGGTCCTCCGCCTCGCCTCAGGAGATCCTCCCATCAGCACTCAGTCCTCACCGATCTCCCTCCAGATCTGCTGCACCTCCCCCACCTCCTCCACCGCCTCTTCCTGTTGTACAGACAACAGGCTAGTCGCTCCGCCGCAGCCCTCAGTAGCAGCCGCCCCTACCTGAAACACTGCCCCGGGGGTTTCCACAGAAACTCACTCTTAACAGGTGCAAATGAACGGCCACAAAACCCGAAACCGAGAGCAGCGGCAAGTCCTTCCCAAAAACGCGGTTTTCAGACCTGCAAGGTCCCCTTTCAGCTTTGTACTGCTGCTCTACACTCTTAAGGCTGTGAAATTCCCATTCTTTGGGTTATCCAGCGGGGGTTGTTCCACACACAAAAGCTCTGCTCCCACCCCAGACCAAGCAGGTGCCAGAGAATTCCTGCGCTCCATAAGCTGATTACAGCTCAACTTTACCCCCTTCTGCTCATAAGCGAAATGGAAAGAAAAGAGAAACGCGACGACTGACCCCCCCCTCGCGTAAATGGCGAAGAGGACAGGCGCCCGTCGACGGGGGACGCGCGGGCGGAAAACGGCGGGTTCCTGCGCCCCCCTCACGCGGCGTGTGCACGCTGCGGAGGAGACCAGCGTCAGACCCGCTCGCAGATATGATGTAAGCTTTCCTGCGCCGCCCCCGACCCGCTCCACACACACACACACACACACGCGCACACACACACTGACTCACGGCTCTAACCCCCCCGGGAGAGACCAGGCCTCGGTCTGCTCCCCGCGCACGCACAAACAACCTCTGCTTCCCCTCCGCAAGGACAGACAGGCACACGCGCAAACACACAGGTTCATCTCCAGAACAGGAGGGGAAGAAAGACCAGGGCTGCTCCTCTGAAGGGAAAGCAGCTAATGGGGAGACGGCAGTCAAAATCCTCGAGTACGAGCCTTCCTTCAGCAGACAGGATGTCACTTCAAAAACCCGCAGCAAAAATCTCAAATCCCAAGATTAGCGTGCAAGCTCATTTCTGTCTCTCGCTCTCGCTCTCTCTCCCCCAGCTCTCTCACGCGTAAGACCCTTTGATCAGCCTTTCGAGAGCAGCTCCTGTGGGGGGGGACCCAGTCAAGCCGCAGACGGAGGAGATGACTAGATGCAGACGGAGCGGTCCGTGGAACAGGCTCCCGCCCCCGGCCCCTTCGGCTGGTGGCCGCGCTCACTCTTTATTTCCAAGTCCTCCTCCTCCTCGTATCCGTGACGCTCTGGCCGGGGCGAGGGAACGGAACGGGCGCCAGGCGGCGTACGCAGCACCGCTCGGTCTCAGAACGATCAAGGTGACGGGCGTCCTGCGTGACCTGCGAGGATCCGGTCCTTGGGTTTAGTATCGCTCCGACAGGCGGGGAGAGACAGAGACGGGCAGACTGAAAGTCTGCAGGCGACGGTCTCGCTGTCTCCCAGTCCTCAGGCGTAACGGCCGTCTGTGATGCACACGCCCGCGGGACGAGAGCGAGGAGACGCAACAGAGCCTGCAGCGCAAACAAACAGCCGCGCCCGTTTCATTTCACACCTCCGGCAGCTCAGTCTCCACCCCGGCCAGAGCTGGAGCGTCCAGCAGTCTCCCGCCCACACGGCATGCCAATCAAGAGAGACAGGAAGGGGGAGAGAGAGAGAGGGAGGGAGGGGGAGGGGGAGAGAGAGAGAGAGGGAGAGAGAGAGAAACCCAGTCCTGTTTCAAGTGTATATACAGGTGCGGTGTAGGTAGGCAGTGTCCTTTCCTCCACAGGTAGACGTTTCGGATTTCGGAGCAGAACTCTGACAAACAGCGAGTGCACACGCCTTTCTAGCAGAGAGAGCGTCCACGTCCTTATTCTCCTTTCCCTGCGTTTTGCTGACTCATTCTCACACAGCGGTCCAATGCACCTGTTCACCGCCCCTCATGCAGGTAGGAATTTCCCCCACAATGCTTTGCTCAGCTCTCCCGCTGCTTGCTCTCGCTCACTCGGGGCCATAGAGGGAGTCTAGTCAACTTCCCTCCCTGACAGCTGACACACAAGTGAGAGAGAAGGACAACCAGGGAAAGTTTTTTTTTCACGTGTTGCACAACTTCCCTCAAGACACCTCCTCCTTTTTACACACACAGAAAACGCACGTGCGCGCGCACGTACACACACACACACACACAGAAGGGTCTAAGATAAAGGCGTGTACAGGAATGGTTCTCCACATAATACAGACACTGTCACTTCCTTGTGTGTGTGTGTGTGTGTGTGCGTGTGTAGTTTATGTATGTGTGCTTTATTCTATCGCCGTGCCCATGTGACCATGACAGAGTGTAATTTCCAGGCTGCTGCTCCTGCTGCTGCTGATAACCCAGCTGTGGGGTAAGGCTAAAGCCACACTGACAGCAGCTCAGATGACTGGAGCACAGAGCGCACATTACCAGCAGCTCTTTCCTCCAAGGTTTTATTTCTCTCTTTTCAAATAAAATGTGGAAACCATGGAAACGGGCTAAGCCGTAACTGCTTCGGGTGTAAAATAAGACATTTTGTTTCCTTGTACTTTCACAGGAATATTACCGCTGATAACAGAGTGCTACACAACACTGCTTTGTCTCTTTTCAAAATCAGTTGTTAAGCCGTTCGAACAAATGTATCAATGAACATATCTGTAATGTAGCAGAGCAAGAGAGACAAATCTAATCACCAAATGGGCACTGCAGTCAATGCTAAGGTCCAGCCAACCAAGAAGCTTTCCCACAGTGCGTGAGACAATGAGAACAAGCAAAGGAGAGGAGAAAGAGGATGTTGAAAGATAAGAGAGAGAGAGTGAGGGAGGGTATTGAAAGAGAGAGGGGGAGGAAGTGAGAGAGAGGGAGAAAGGGAGAGGGAGGGAGGAAGCCACAGAGGAGTGAGATTGGACTTGGGAGTGTCATATCGCTGCCATCTCTCTCATGACTCTCCTAAGCTTTCTGAGCCTGCAGCCAGTACCCCTCCCTCTGAGACCCCACACACAGGCAGGCTGGCGGGCCGCCCCGCCCCACAGCCCCCCTGCTGACGTTTGGGGAGAGGTGCACTCTAATCCCTCTTTCCAGCGGCGACGGTGCCTGAGAGGGCCTGTTTAATGAATGATTCGGAGCCCTGAGGTCGAGGCCACTCTAGAGGAATGTGTGTGCTGGTATTCAGCCTTGAACCCCTGGTGCTTCTCTCCCATCTCTGTGTGGAACCCAGGGCCTGCTCTGAGCTCCTGTGGGCATGCTGTGTTCCCAGATCACCTCCGGTACACACACACACACACACACACACACACACACACACACACACACACACTCATGCAAATTTACAGACACACACACACACTCACACAAATTCACACACACACAAACTCACACATGCACACACACACACACACACACACACACACACTCACACAAATTCACACACACACAAACTCACACATGCACACACACACACACACACACACACACACACACTCACACAAATTCACAGACACACACACACACAGAGCATGTGATCAAAGGCTCCTGGAGTCACAGAGAGGCGATGTGGAAACAGAGGGCTATTAAGAAAGGATAATTAAAATAAGCTCTTCTCTAGGCGTGTGTTGCGGCAGAACGCAGTCACACCCTCCTGCGGTTACAGCTATGAGCTGCAAGGAGGGGCACGCCCTCTTAATGACCCCACGCCGGGTCCCTGTACGGGATCATCCTACGGCGGGATCGTCTAAGCCCCTCTGAGCTAGAGAGCCGCCTAAAACGCCCCGTGGGGCCCTCTCAGGGCGCTGTCGTAACTCAGAGGAGAGGCGGTAACACTTTCAGTGAGGAAGCACACACCAACAAAAAATCTGAAGACAGGAAGACGCATAAAACAGAGAAAAGCTTAGGGCTGCTGTGTGGCCCGGTCTGTTAAAGCAGGGTTCCAGCGCGTGGGTGGGCTCGCAGGACTGGTATGGAATTTGGGCAGCGCCCCCTGCTGCCTGGCTGGCAGCACCACGTGAGGATGTGCGTTCGGCTGTAGCTTCGCCCAGGGAGGGGAGGGTTTGAGTGGGAATGACAGCGCTCACTGCACGACAGCGCCCCCTGCTGGTCGACCCGAGGCCCGCAACCACGCCAGTTAAACCGTCCGTGAAGAGTCTTCCTCAAACCCGTGCCTGCTGAGGCTGACGCCACATGCATTTGCAGGAGAGCACATGATTGTCTGTGCTAACACAAATCAGCACCGGAGGTGGCAAAGCTTTGCCGTGTGACTGGGCTTTCCAAAAAAAGGTGGGTAAAACTAAAAAAAAAGAAACCCTTGCACGTACATGCGTACATACACAATTTGATATATATTTTTACATATATTATTGTACAGTGCAAATTAGCATTCATTGCCATTGACGGTCACTTTGCCCAATGCCCCCTGCATTGGGCGGAGATGTGTTTTTGGAGGCGTGACCGTGAGGTCCTCTCTTGATTGGACACTGGGCCGTAACAGGAGGCGTGACCGCAAGCTCCTACCTTGATATTGCACGCCTGCTCCATGAGTCTCCGGGCGTTCTCCGCTGCGCGGTACCGCTTGGGCAGCTGGACCCGGAAAAACTTCAGAGCCCCCTCGAAATCTGCCTGCAGCAGGTCCTCCTTGGAGGTCTGCACTCAGACCAAGGGGGAGAGAGAGAGAGAGAGAGAGGATTTCATGTAGCAGAAAAGAACTTAAGAGCTTTACAGACTCTCATGTGGGAAGAAGCATCATTTAACCCTTTGAAGAGTAAGTTTTTGGAATGTTTTTTCAAAACTGTAATTCAGTGTTCTAGCACTCAGTAGTGATTGTTACACCGGCATTAGAATGTTCAGTTAAGATCATTCTAATCACGTTTGTGATCTGACACCTTAAAGGTTTAAATATTATAAAGCACTGGCTCTGCAGCCAAGACATTCAACATGAATTCAGCCGCTAACAAGACGGACAGGTTCCCTGGTGTGGAGTCCTCTGCTGGTTACCGCCAATTAGCGGATGGGTCAAAGCTGGAGCTGGGAGGGAAGGCTAAATGGGATAAAATGTCAATCCCCTTTTAATTACCCTGAGTGGGTGAAGAGCCTGCCCTCGTTTAAACTCCCCGCTACTGGACGCGTCCTGTAATTTATTACATCGCGAAGTAATGGGGCTTCGCCCCGCACCAGTCTGTCAGCACGCTCGCTGGGACAGACCCCATTATGAGACTTCATCACAGTCCAAATGAAAACAAATACGAACTCCGCCATCAACATAATCAGCCAGCCCAGCTGCGCGGCTGCTCCTTATCCCGAGGCACAGGCCACGCAAATAAATCACAGCCAGCTCTTCCGGTCGACCGTGTTACTGCACCTGCGACAAAAGATAACAGCGCCACCTCATGGCACGTAAATATAAGTGCACCTAGAAGGTCTGAAAGCTATGAGGCGTTATTTACATTCCTGCTTTCGAACATATTCAGTGATGTCTAATCAGTGGAGTAAGCCATGCACATCATCACACAAGCTCCTTGATGCCAAGCAACAAAGCACTGCACTGCACTGCGCTACGCCTGTGAAGAAAACGCAAATAATGGTTTGATAAGTGAAATTCAAATGATGAAAAGCACAAGCCTGAACGCGGCTGAACGCGGCAGAGAAACGTGGTTCGGCGTGGCGCATAGACGAGCCGTGCCGGCCGCGGGGCCCTCACCGCCAGCAGCCGCGGGACGAAGAGCCGGTGGCCCATGGCCAGGAGCCCCATGACCCGGCAGGCGCAGTCCGTCGCCGGGCCCTTCTCCTCCCCGGCGCCGCCCTCCTCCCCCTGCTGCACCGGCCGGGGCAGCCCGGGGGGGCACGGCGGGGGCGGAGGGGCCGGGGGGAGACCCTTGTCGGGGGCCAGGATGCGGGGGGGCTCCAGCGTGCCGGGCGACTCTGGGGCCGGCCGGGCTCCGGCGCTCGGGTCGGGCTGGGCCACGGCGAAGTCCGGAGAGGGCGCAGCTCCTCCTTTTTTTTCTTTCTTCTTTTTGGTTTATCAGCAAAGTCAGATACAGAATGTAATGGCGGCGGGCGACCTTTCCAGCCGTGACAGTCCCGCCCCAGGCCAGAGTCACAGCGCGGGGAGGGACGGAGAGGGGAGGCTCAGGGCAGCACGGACGGAAACCTGTCACGCGTTTTGGAACGGAGCTCCTCGCCCGCTCCGCCGTCGGTGCACCTGAGAGCGTCCAGCGAGAGGCGGCGCCGATGACCCCGCGCTTCTACCCATGCCAGCGTCGGCGGTGGGGTCCACCCACAGTCCGGATGGGGGGGGGGGGGGGGCAGGGTTCGGCTACATGGCTGAGCGTGCCGACTGGCCCTGGCGGAAGTTGGCGGGGGGGCGGGGGGGGGGGGGGGGGGCAAGCCACAACACGCCGTTGCCCGTTTCTCCGCCCCGGCTGTCAGAGCGCCTGCCTTTTGGTCTCCAAACGCATTCCCGCGTGAGACTCTTCCGCTCGGTCTCTGTCTCACTGTCCTAGTCCTCCTCCCCGAAATTTCAAATGAATAAGCCGTTGCCTAGCAACAGAGGAGAGGAGGCGCGCGGCTGCGGAGGAGGGAGACGGCAGGCAGTGGAGCATCTCCCTCTGAACTCTCCTCCCCGGCTCTCCGCTGAGCCCCTGCACTCCAGGGTCACCGCGGCCCAGAAACGCACGGGGGCCACGCGGCGGGAAGCGGGCGCATCCAACCCCGCGTCGCCAGGTTATTACACCGAGCCTGCCGATTGGATCCCAGCCACGCGGGTCCGGGGGACGAGCTCCTGGGCGAGGGAGGGAGAGCGGCTCATCGGCGGAGCCGGGCGTCCGGCGGCGGGCTGAGCAGGCGCGGCTCCCGAGCGAACGCGCTCACCGGCGGAGCCCCGACGGGCGGCGGCTCGGAGCGGCGCGGGAGCGCAAACGCACGTCCGGCTGATCGGTAACCCGGAAACCGGCTCCGGTGCGGCCGTCCGCTATCCGCGACCCGTCACTCGCGGTCCCATCACACCCGCGGGGCGCCGGGAGGACCCTCCGCGCTTCATCCAGGTCTCGGAGAGAAGGAGAGCCGGCCCCAGGCTCAGCGCAGACACTCAGTTATTATTATTTTTCTCTCTAAAAGAAGAGAGCGGAGTCCATGTTTGGCAGTTCCGGCTGATTTCTGTTCACAGCGCTCGAAATCGCTGAGGGAGAATAAGATGTCGGAAGCCCTTTTAAAAAGCGTCGGGTAAAAGGGAGCAGAATTCCGGTCGGCGGAGCCCCCAGGCGCTCGCGTTTGCTTCCGCTCCTCGGCGCGGGCCTGACCCTCGCTACACCGCTCGCAACGCCGCTCGCTACGCCGCTCGCTAAGCTCCAGCGCACAGGACTGGGCTGGGGAGGAGACTGAGAGCGATGGGGAGAGAGAGAGAGAGAGCGCGAGAGAGAACAAGAGAGAGAGCGCGAGAGAGAGCCAGAGAGAGGGAGAGAGGAAGAGCGCGAGAGAGAACGAGAGAGAGGAAGAGAGAGAGTGGGAACGTGAGAAAGCGAGGGAGAAAGAGAGAGGGAGAGGATGGCGAGGCTGCTGATGCTGTGCTAGAAATCGCGGGGGAGAGGAGGAGGATGAGGAGGAGGAGCGGGGGGAGGGGGGGGGGCAGGGCCAGGGGTCCGCAGGCAGGCTGCGCTGATGAGCTCATGGTAGACATCCCTGAAAACGTGACCGGCCCCCGCTCACCACTGCTGCTAAGCGCTGCCGTGTGCTCTGAATGGGCAATGGGAGGGGGAGGCGGGGGGGAGGGCGGCCTCCGGGGAGAATGCCGTAATGGACAGCCAATAGGAAAGAGGCAGTGCAACCCCCAACTCCCCCTCCCTCTCTCACACTCGCTCTGCCCCCCTTCCTCAAACACACATTCTCACTTCACCTCCTGTCCTCGCGGTATCTCCCCCAAACAACATCTCTATCTCTCTCTCTCTCTCTCTCTTTCTCTCTCTCGCTCTCTCTTTCTCTCCCTTTCGCTCATTTCAATGTAGACTGGCTTTATCGGCATAACAGGACTGTTCTGTTTTGGGCAGAGGCTCTTAAAATCACGCAATATGATGCAACACACTAGCATGGAGGCATGATACAGAATAGGGGAGCAGTAATACATAATATTGTGGCATTCCCTTCCTCAGCAATACCCCTTCACCCCCAAAACTGACAATATGCTGAGTGTCTCATTATGCTAATTATGCTAATTACGTCCAGCATCATAAATAAGCATCTCTCTCACCTTTTTAAGAGCCAAAACCAATATCAGAGGCTTGTTAACTTGAAAACTTAGTTAATATCCATGCTTCATTATAATTTACAATATACTCTAAATAAGGAATAAATATACAGCAGTATTTAGCATGAACCAAATCCAAACTAACAGTTTTTTAAAATATTTGTCTCAGAAAAATACAACATAATCCTAACAATTCTTTAAATAATTCCAACAATAGTGCAAGAAGGCAGCTTTTATCTAGTTCCAAGCACTCTCTTTGCATGAGGTCACTTCAGAAATTGAATTCTAATTTAGATAATGACATCAGGAAAATGAAACTGAAAAGACTACTGCTTGCTGTTTTTCTCAAGTCTAACTGCACACAAACCCCATATTTAGTCTTCAAATAGACCATTCCAGATGTAGCATATTCACTTTGTATAGTACATCAGCGAACCACAACTCTGGCTGCTGAAGATAAACTCAAATATGGTGGGACTAGTTGTCTATCACACGGTTGTGTTTGGTTGTGTTTCTCACTCCACAGTTCAGGGCAGGTCTAAATGCTTTCATGTTCATAAAGACCTTCGACTTTTCTGGAAGAGTCACATCTCAACCAGATCAATTATCCTCACAAACTCTAATCACCTACACCTAAAAGAACTCCAAAGAAATTATTATTTCTTATTAATAATAATAGGAACATCACATTTTATCTGGATAAACGTAACTTTCGACATAACAACTAGCATACTCTATACTGAAAGCTACTTTATATTGTGCAATCCAAGATAACATATGGAGTAAGATGTTTCACTTAAAATGTGAAACTTGATGGTAGCGTTCCCTTGTGCGCGGTTCTCTCTTTCACTCATCCCTCCTACAATAGAGCACTGCATAAACAGGTTACAGCATGTAAAAGGTAAAAGCATCCGCACTGCAAGCCTGTGAACAGCAGCCTCAGATTAGCGAATGAAAACGCAAATGGCAAAATGATCCCACTTCCATCAGCATCTTGGTTAAAGTGCACATATCAGTCATTCAACTTAGATATTAATTAATTGCATTAATTAATTCAGTAATTCAGATAATGGTATAACTGTACAGCACGTCATACGTCCAAACATCTCAATAAAAGTTTCAAAATGTTACAGACATGATTAAAGCTGCCATCCACCTCATATCTCATCCATGTATCGATTGCCATGCTCGCTAATGTTTATTTGTATCTTAAAGTGAGATTCTAAAAAAAAAAAAAAAAAAAAAATAATTTAAAAAAAAACTTAAATTTAGCATCTGCGATGGAGACGGTGATAACCGCAGTTGAACCGCACACGCGGCTCATTTCCGTCCGCAGTCAGAGATGTGAGAGGTAGCGAATGCAGCGCGTGGATCTGAATCAGAAGAGACCGGCGTCTGAAAGCGCTCCTGGCTGGGACGGCTCAAATTGGCCGACGCAGCGAGACACACGTTCATAACAAAAATAACGTCCGGCTGCAGGCCGTTGAGAAACTGCCGCACGGCACCGAGCCGACGTGTTTCCGGTGGAAATGCTGTAAGGCTATCCGCCGCGTCTCACCCACTGCACTGTATCATGCCTGCGATATCAATGGAGCAACAGCTTCATTGGCATTTCAGAAGTAATGACACAGAGCAGGATGCTGCATCATCCAAACAACAGCGCCGTTGCTGCGACTCGTGATCAATGCGACCGCAGAGATGGTATCAACACGCCGCTGATCACCATCGAATGCTGAGGACGCCGCGATGCATGTCTCCAATATCGCAGTATCGCTTCGGATACATCGCCACATCTGTTATTGTTCCCTCCTGCCCGTTGCAAACCGAAACTGTTAAAAAATTCTCCGGATTAGCATCCGAAAGCACTGGCCAGCCTGCATCTCGAGTATTAACAGCTGCTCTTCTGCACACAAAGTACAGGGAATTGCCAATGACACAATGCCATCCAATCTACGGCTGCTTAAAAACCACTCATCCGGTAGGAGGCATCATTATCCGATTTACAGGAAAGTGAATTACGCCATAATGGCTAGCCAACATCTCAGCAAAGACCCTTAACTTTATCTTAATGTCGCTTAATGTTACATTTGTGTTCCATTTATGTTCCTGGGCAATGTTTATGCAGAGCTGGGGAAACATATATCCTCTGATAAAGGATAATAAACTTGAATGTTGATCGGGCTGGAAAATTTGTCAACCATATCAACTAATTTATTTATGCATATAAATATGCATTAACAAACCATGAGGGTGTACATCCGTTAAAAAAGCATTTTTAATATCCATATTGGACAGTGAAGCCAAAGTTCTGCAGGTCAGGTTACTGTTTGTCCACAGGTGGGGTCTGTTCCAGCAATTATAGTTGTGACTATTGGGCAGGGAAGAATGTTGCATTCTACACATTTCAGTATTAAAATATACACTTAACTGATACTCCAGTCTAATGATTCTGAGTTCGTCTTGAAACACTGTAACATTTCCTACGACCAGCAGAGGGAGGCACCATCCCAATAATATCCCTTGCCCATTTCACAATGCTCCCTGTACAACAAAATCACAGACAGGCCAGTTAAAGGGCTCTTTTTCTAAGTCTGAATTACCCAGTGAGAATGAAACCACCCAAAACCATCCCCAAGGGGAAAGATGAAGCCGTCTGTCGTGTGAAGACGGCTACACTAATGCTAAAATGTAACAAAGGCAATCTTCATTATCCGTGAAACGAATCTTACCTTGAGGAGAGCCAGGGCAACATTAAAGATGATGCTTAACCCCTAAAGGAGAAAAAGGAGAACAAGTGAGAAAATGCGCCGTTTTAACTCGAAATGAAGTGTCTTCAAGTACAAGAGCAAATACACCTTGCATACAGTTACATCCAGCAAAAGTGAATTGCTCTCTGAAAGTGAACAATTTTCATTTGCTGAATATCCATTCAATTACAAGTCAAGTAGAAAAGCAATTTGTCCCAGTAACTGTAGTCTGTGAACATGGATATGGCCTAATGTGTGAAACTTAACGAGTCGTTCATGAAGGAGCTGATAAAGCTACTTCTGCTGTCTGGTACAGTAACTGTGCTTTGCCTGTGAGACGCTCAATAAGGCATCCCGAGGCACTTAAACTCGGCGCGGCGGAGAGGTAATCACTGAAATGAATGAGAGAGGCTCTGAGGGACGCGCAGTCACACATACAAAATGGCAGCCGGCTGGACAGACGGAGAGCGACGGAGGGGCGCAGACGTCAGACGGACAGACGGAGGGACGGACAGAGCCGGGGGGCGGAGGGGGGAGGGGGGAGGGGGTGGGGGGGGGAGCAGGTCGCCTCTCCGCAGTGCGC
This sequence comes from Anguilla anguilla, assembly GCF_013347855.1. Lineage (NCBI taxonomy): Eukaryota > Metazoa > Chordata > Actinopteri > Anguilliformes > Anguillidae > Anguilla > Anguilla anguilla. The sequence continues at coordinate 21,591,266 of NC_049204.1, read as the reverse complement.
GGCGGCGGTGCCGAAGTCGGCTCCGCATGGGAACACCGGTCTCCTCCGCCGCTCAGACAATCCGTTCACATGGCAACACCGCGCTATAAATATCCCCCCCTGCTCTATTAATAACCCGGGGAAGAGCCTCCCCGTTCAGGCGGGCCCTAGATGGCGCTAGGGAGCCGGGGAGGCCAGGCGGCGAGCGACCGCAGCTAGCGGGGTGAGGGTGGGGGTGGGGGTGGGGGTGGCGGTGGGGGTGGGCGTGGGGGGGGGGGGGGTTCCATCAACACACTCTCACACACGTGTCACCAGATCGCGAGGGAGATTCGGCATGCGTGACAGCAGGGACTGCTGTAATGCAGAGGCATGTACACACAAAGGCATAACCGTGAACACATATGCACACATAAACACTCTCTCTCCCCCTCTTACTTCATGGTCGCACGCTCATACATACTGCAGGCTCGCATGCAGACATGCACGCATGCACGCACGCACACAAAGACATACCCAGGCACATACACGTTCACATACACATGCACAAATACACACATATACACAAACACATACTGCAGGCATCATTTGCACATGTGCATAAACACACATCCAAATGGACCTACCTGCACTCATACAAATGCATGCACACATGCACACATGCACGCATGCACACACTGACTGACCCACACACACATGCACGCACACACAGTGAACGTGTGATGGTCTCTGCTGGGCCAGGGCGTCGCTGGCACTCAGCAATGCCAGTGTGTCTAACAAGCACACAACATCACCAGTGAGATGGGCACAGGAGATCAGGAGGAGATGAGATAACCAACAAAAAAAGATAAGGCAGGGAGGGATAAACAAGGAGATTTACATGAAAGACAACAAGAACAAGAGACAAAGACAAAAAGGGAGGGAGAGAGGAAGTGAGACAGACAGAGAGAGATGGAGCGAGAGAGCGAGCGAGAGAGAGAGAGAGAGAGAGAGAGAGAGAGAGAGAGAGAGAGGTGTTGAAGAAGCCCAAAGTCCTAAAGAGCAGATTCCCATCATGCAGTTCACTGAGTAAGAGACGCAGCAGAAACTTTTAATTGCACTGCCCCAGGCTGGTGAGAGCGAAAGAGAGGAGGGAAGCAAGACAAACACACAGAGCGGAGGTGGGGAAAAGGAAGTGCCCCTGACCCGTGTGGGGACGGGTCAGAGTCCCAGGGCAGCGCGCGGAGATTCTGAGACTCCCAGGCACCCCGGCTAAGCCCACAGGCTTTTAGCCCTAAAGTGGCCTGAGTGCCTAAAGCCACCGCCGCCGCTGGTCCAGCGCACACAGCAACCGCGCTAACGCTGTAACAACCGCGGCTGCGCGTAGTGCGTCCCTTCAGAACCACGCCTCATCACAGAGCCAGGAAGCACGTATAACTGGAGCTACAGCGCGCCGCGAATGCCGCGCGTTAAAGAGAGCGACAGCGTCAGCGACCCATCACAGTACAGAATGCGTCACAAAGGACAGCTCCACATCACGTGACTGCACTGCATGTTCAGCTGCCGCACGTATAGTGAAAGATTACTGTCTGTGTGATTCCGCGTCTGTGAAGGCTTGCCGTCTGTGAGGCAGTCACTGTGTCAGTAAGAGTACTGCAGTAAAGTATCACTGCATGTGCAACTGCCAGTGTTACTACAGGATTATAGTGGGTGGCTGTCACTGCTGGTAAAAGATTACTGAAGTAAGATCACTGTATGTGTGTCTGCCAGTGTAACTAAAGGATTACTGTATGTGTGTCTGTCACTGCTAGTGAAAGATTACTGTATGTGTGACTGCCAGAGTTATTATAGGATTACTGTGTGTGTGTGTCTGTCACTGTTAGTGAAAGATTACTGTATGTGTGTCTGCCAGTGTTACTAAAGGATTACTGTGTGTGGCTGCCACTGTTAGCAAAAGATTACTGCAGTAAAAATGACTGTATGTGTGTCTGTCACTGTTAGTGAAAAATTACTGTATGTGTGACTGCCAGAGTTATTATAGGATTACTGTGTGTGTGTCTGTCACTGTTAGTGAAAGATTACCGTATGTGTGTCTGCCAGTGTTACTAAAGGATTACTGTGTGTGTCTGTCACAGTTAGTGAAAGATTACTGCAGTAAAAATGACTGTATGTGTGTCTGTCACAGTTAGTGAAAGATTACTGCAGTAAAAATGACTGTATGTGTGTCTGTCACAGTTAGTGAAAGATTACTGCAGTAAAAATGACTGTATGTGTGTCTGTCACAGTTAGTGAAAGATTACTGCAGTAAAAATGACTGTATGTGTGTCTGTCACAGTTAGTGAAAGATTACTGCAGTAAAAATGACTGTATGTGTGTCTGTCACAGTTATCAGATGATTACTGCAGTAAAAATGACTGTATGTGTGTCTGTCACAGTTATCAGATGATTACTGCAGTAAAAATGACTGTATGTGTGTCTGTCACAGTTATCAGATGATTACTGCAGTAAAAATGACTGTATGCGTGTCTGTCACAGTTAGCAGATGATTACTGCAGTAAAAATGACTGTATGTGTGTCTGTCACAGTTAGCAGATGATTACTGCAGTAAAAATGACTGTATGTGTGTCTGTCACAGTTAGCAGATGATTACTGCAGTAAAAATGACTGTATGTGTGTCTGTCACAGTTAGCAGATGATTACTGCAGTAAAAATGACTGTATGTGTGTCTGTCACAGTTAGCAGATGATTA